>NC_050074.1:127387803-127644590 GCF_009764565.3 Dermochelys coriacea
ATTCCATCACCTCCCATGATCCCACCACCCTCCTGGGGAAATAGTGTTTCCTAATATCCAACCTAGACCTCCCCCACTGCAACTTGAGACCATTGTTCTTTGGTCTGTCTTCTGCCACCAATGAGAACAGCCGAGCTCCATCCTCTTTGGAATCCCCCTTCAGGTAGTTGAAGGCTGCTATCGAATCCACCCTCACTCTTCTCTTCTGCAGACTAAACCCCAGTTCCCTCAGGCTCTCCTCATAAATTACGTGCCCCAGCCCCCTAATAATTTTCATTGCCCTCCGCTGGACTCTCTCCAATTTGTCCACATCCTTTCTGTAGTTGGTGGGGAGGGGGGCCCAAACTGGACACAATACTCCAGCTGTAGCCTCACCAGTCCTGAATAGAGGGGAATAATCACTTCCCTCAATCTGCTGGCAACACTCCTACTAACACAGCCCAACATGCCTTTAGCCTTCTCAGCAAGACGGGCACATGGCTGAATCATATCCAGCTTCTCATCCACTGTAATGCCCAAGTCCTTTTCTGCAGAACTGCTACTTAGCCAGTCAGTTCCCAGCCAGTTACAGGGCATGTGAGTCTTCCTTCCTAAGTTCAGGACTCTGTACTTGTCCTTGATAAGCCTCATCAGATTTCTTTTTGCCCAATCCTCCAATTTGTCTAGGTCACTCTGGACCCTATCCCTACCTCTCCCCCCATCTTAGTGTCATCCGCGAACTCGCTGAGGGTACAATCCATTCCATCATCTGGAATATTAATGAAGATGAACAAAACTGGCCTCAGGACTAACCCCTGGGGCACTCCACTTGATACTGGCTGCCAACTAGACATCGAGCCATTGATTACTACCAGTTGAGCCCAACGATCTAGCCAGCTTTCATCCAATCCATACTTCTTTAACTTGCTAGCAAGTATACTGTGGGAGACCGTATCAAAAGCTTTGAAGGGAGTCAGGGGAACATTGGTGGTAACAGGAGAGTCTGGCAGCTTGGAAGGAAATTATTGGGGGCAATGAAGAAGTTTTGAGGGGATCCCAGTGCAGACTCACCCATTGTGGCCCTACTTCCTGTTACGATCTGAAGAGCCCAGGCCACACCTTGCCAGCAAGGCCCTGAGATGACAAACTCCTTCCTCCGCTTAACTCTGTCTTTTCCATCTGCCTGTGCACCAGCAGGGGAAGCTCTGAGTAGAGGAGGGGGCACCTCTCCCTGCACTAAATGTCAACTCAACAGCAGATTCCATGGGGGTTGAAGGAGTCAGTGCAGGAGAATCTACACTCAGTCCCTGCAATCCAGCTGGGTGCAGGAAGGACTTTAACAGTGAGGTTCCCAGCCACTGGCATATTCTTAATTTTAGGACTGTAAACAGAAGCGAGTCCTAATTCAGCTCCTTTCCCCCAGATGGGGCCAGGCCCCAGAGTTTGAGATGTCTGCTCTAGATCATAGACTAAATGGTTTTCATCTGTTTTTAATGTGTAATTTTTATAAACAAATGTTTTCTAGCATAAGGAACCCAAACAAATTAAATACTTTAGGCCTCATTCTTCTCTCAAGTGTTACCCCAGTGTCACTCAACTGCCCTCAGCAGAGGTGATCATGACTGAACCTAGTGTAAGTGAAGGATAATCAATTCTGGGGAGCAAAATGCTAGAAAAGAGTCTCAGATTTAAGGATCACTAATTCAAAGTTGGTTTGACGATTTGCCTTCAAACTACTGGGCTGTGAAACTACAGTAGAATGAAAATAAGTTTAGTATGTTAACTGCTGACATGCCAAACTTAAGATGATAATTTTCTGAGGCAGGAAGAAGGGAGTGAATATAGGGCTCATAATGGAACCCTGCTTGCAACCTTAATTACGGAGCTTCTATAGACTGGTTTTATATTCAGGGCGATCTTTAAGACACCTAATACAACAACAGATTGACCAAATTTTCTTCATACTTAGCAGAAAAGAAGAAAACAAAATTAGTTGCCATTCTGTAGAATATCCACCACTATAAACAACAAAGATACATGAGAAATTGAACAAAACTGCAAACCCAGATCTAGCAATCTGATCATCTAGCCCCTAGACACAACTAAACATAAATTAATCTGTTATAATGGTGAAGTACAGAAAGACGCTTTGGTCACTCTCTAGGATGTAAGCAGGTAGCAGAATTTATGGTATGTGTATATACAATTACCATCAACAATGATAATAAAACCCTTTGCTTAATTACAATCTCTGTTCATTAAGTCTAGCCTGTGAATGAGCTTTACTGAAAGATTGAAGAATGACAGGTTTCAGAGTAGCAGCCGTGTTAGTCTGTATTCGCAAAAAGAAAAGGAGGACTTGTGGCACCTTAGAGACTAACAAATTTATTAGAGCATAAGCTTTCGTGAGCTACAGCTCACTTCATCGGATGCATTTGGTGGAAAAAACAGAGGAGAGATTTATATACACACACACAGAGAACATGAAACAATGGGTTTATCATACACATTGTAAGGAGAGTGATCACTTAAGATAAGCCATCACCAACAGCAGGGGGGGGAAAGCCTGGACCAACCTCAGCCTGGACCAGTCCACACAAGAGATCCACTTCCTGGACACTACGGTGCTAATAAGCGATGGTCACATAAACACCACCCTATATCGGAAACCTACTGACCGCTATTCCTACCTACATGCCTCTAGCTTTCATCCAGATCATACCACTCGATCCATTGTCTACAGCCAAGCGCTACGATATAACCGCATTTGCTCCAACCCCTCAGACAGAGACAAACACCTACAAGATCTCTATCATGCATTCCTACAACTACAATACCCACCTGCTGAAGTGAAGAAACAGATTGACAGAGCCAGAAGAGTACCCAGAAGTCACCTACTACAGGACAGGCCCAACAAAGAAAACAACAGAACGCCACTAGCCATCACCTTCAGCCCCCAACTAAAACCTCTCCAACGCATCATCAAGGATCTACAACCTATCCTGAAGGACGAGCCATCGCTCTCTCAGGTCTTGGGAGACAGACCAGTCCTTGCTTACAGACAGCCCCCCAATCTGAAGCAAATACTCACCAGCAACCACACACCACACAACAGAACCACTAACCCAGGAACCTATCCTTGCAACAAAGCCCGTTGCCAACTCTGTCCACATATCTATTCAGGGGATACCATCATAGGGCCTAATCACATCAGCCACACTATCAGAGGCTCGTTCACCTGCGCATCTACCAATGTGATATATGCCATCATGTGCCAGCAATGCCCCTCTGCCATGTACATTGGCCAAACTGGACAGTCTCTACGTAAAAGAATGAATGGACACAAATCAGACGTCAAGAATTATAACATTCAAAAACCAGTTGGAGAACACTTCAATCTCTCTGGTCACTCGATCACAGACCTAAGAGTGGCTATACTTCAACAAAAAAGCTTCAAAAACAGACTCCAACGAGAGACTGCTGAATTGGAATTAATTTGCAAACTGGATACAATTAATTTAGGCTTGAATAGAGACTGGGAATGGATGAGTCATTACACAAAGTAAAACTATTTCCCCATGGTATTTCTCCCCCCCACCCCACCCCCCACTGTTCCTCTGATATTCTTGTTAACTGCTGGAATTAGCCTACCTGCTTGTCACCATGGAAGGTTTTCCTCCTTTCCCCCCCCTGCTGTTGGTGATGGCTTATCTTAAGTGATCACTCTCCTTACAATGTGTATGATAAACCCATTGTTTCATGTTCTCTGTGTGTGTGTATATAAATCTCTCCTCTGTTTTTTCCACCAAATGCATCCGATGAAGTGAGCTGTAGCTCACGAAAGCTTATGCTCTAATAAATTTGTTAGTCTCTAAGGTGCCACAAGTACTCCTTTTCTTTTTGAAGAATGACAGGTTTCAGAGTAGCAGCTGTGTTAGTCTGTATTCGCAAAAAGAAAAGGAGCGCTTGTGGCACCTCAGAGATTAACAAATTTACTCTATATGGCTAAATTCAGTGCCTTGCATAATGACAGGTTTCAGAGTAGCAGCCGTGTTAGTCTGTATTCGCAAAAAGAATTTGTTAGTCTCTAAGGTGCCACAAGTACTCCTTTTCTTTTTGAAAGATTGAAGGGGCTGTAACAAGCTGCTTTAGAGCTGCAGTGACTCAAAGAAATGTTCAAATCCTCATTTCAAATTATGGTAACTTCTTGCCTATACCTCAAAATCATAGACTAGTTTTCACACATTGCCTCCTTTAACTCTAGTGAATTGGCAGACTGTGGGTCAAATCTGGACCACCAGATGCTTTTGAATGGACCCCGAAATCTTTTTTATTTACTTGCTATCATTATTAGGGATTTTTTTTATTATTTTCTCTGGAGTCTGGACCTTGACTATTCCTTGACCAAGAAATTTGGACCTTGAGGAAAAAATAAATTGACTATCGCTGACTAAGGAGAGATCTTCTGCATTCTTCAAGTCAAATGAATTTTGTTAACCAAAGTTACTGGAGAACTAAAAATAAGGGTGACATTTAAACCTGTTTTAAGTTACTCTAATCACTCCCGAATACTATTTTTATTGCATTTACTTCCTGTTTTTTTCCCCAGGGCATTTATCCTTTGTAGGACTCTAACTAGATTTTAACAGATGCCACAATGATGCTATAGATTTTAAATTCCTTAATTTCTCCCTTCAGGCTGTTTCTAAATAACTCCATAATTTTCTCCTTTCTTGATATTCAGTGTCAGGTTATCTGGGAGGAGCATCCCCTAAAGTGGTGTCAAATTTGAGATTAGTATCACAGCAGTTAAGGTTCTAAATCCTATTTTCACTCCATTGTGACTTTCTCAAAAACAACAAATCAAAAAAAAAAAAAACACCTCTCTCATTGGGCTGAAATTTCTCATGCTTTATCTCAACCATAAAGATAAATCAGAAAAGTGGTGGTGTGTGTGTGTGTGGGTTGGGGGCGGGGGGACAACGGACGGACAGACAGACGCACATAAGCCATGTGAGTTATGAGACTGAAAAAAAATGTTTCTTTTAAAATAATTAATTAAAATGGTCTTCTTTGTCCCTATTCTATGAGAGCCAGGAAATGCCACGCTGAATTAGACCAGTGGTCCATCTAGTATGTTATATCCTGTCTGGTCCTTTGACAAACTGGAAGAATTTTCAAATTCAAGTTCAATACATATGTACAGATAACCCTTTTGGTTTGTGCTAGCTTGGCCCTTGTGTCCATGTGATTTCTTTCTGAGGAATGGCAGAACCAACTTATTTTTTTGCTGTATTCAAAGCTCACTCTCATTCCATTATTAAGATCATAGTTACCCCTCAAATCTTTCTTTGTTTACTTCTTCATGGGTCCCTGTTATAAATAACCATTTAGATTTTAGATTCTAAAGGACTGGCAACAGCATGATTTGTGGGTAAGATCTGATTTGTATATTGACCTGGATCTGGGGCTTGGTCCTTTGGGATTGAGAGAACCTTTTTTCTTTTACTGGGGTATTGGTTTTCATAACCATTTGTCCCCATAACAAGTGGCACTGGTGGTGATACTGGGAAACAGGAGTATCTAAGGGAATTGCTTGTGTGACTTGTGGTTAGCCAGTGGAGTAAAACCAAAGTCCTATCTGTCTGGCTGATTTGGTTTGCCTTAGAGGTGGAAAAACCCCAGCCTTGGGCTGTAACTGCCCTGTTTTAAGCAATTTGTCCTGAATTGGCACTCTCAGTTGGGTCACACCAGAACCAGCATCATTACAGGCCCATAGATGAATGTCTAGATGTTCAGGTTATAGAAGACACATTGGCTGCATCTGTGACAACCCACTTCTTAAAGTTAAATGCTTGTAAATTGAACCCCAAACAGATTGCAGCTCCATCAAATGCACAAGCAGCCAACCTCTCTGGAAGACATAGTGGAGTACAAGCTTTGCTCAGAGAAAGGTATAATCTCTCCTATACACACTGCAGAGGTCATCTACTCCAACTAGCACTAGTAGAGCTGCAGAATCTTCAAAAGACATTAAAAAAAAGTCATAAATTTAATGTCTTAATTATATTTTTTTCGAAAAGACTGAACATCTTGGGGAAAAAAATAGGCTGGGACTGAAGTTCAAATTAGTCAGCCTGCAGGTTTTCCCAGGTTGTTCTCATGAGTGATCCTTGGCTGTTGTCTTAAAATTACTGCAACCATTAGTACTGGCTTTGGAAAGTATCTTCTGAGATGTGACAGACCTAAGTAATGAGGTTGGTGGACAACTTTTGTTACTAAGTTCAGATAAGACTATTGCCATTTTCTCTTGTAAGTCTACTGTTGAAACCACTTGGGTCATTAAACAATGTCATCCAGGCATCTGCTACAACAGTAGCAGATCTCTGTCCAGCAAGAGAAGCTACATTTGGATCAGTCAGAGAGAGATCAATTGGAAAAAGTGTTAAAAAAAAAAAAAACAAAGACTTCAGTCCAGAAGCTGACTAATGAAGGCATTTATATTGAATCCTTAAGTGATGAGGACAAGAAGTGTTTGTTAAGACAGCTGAAAAAGTACACAGGGCTTGATTCTTACATCTCTACAATAGCGACTTCTGGATTCTATCAACCTCTACATAGCTTTTACAGATCCCTGTTCTATTAAAACAGTTGAGTGGAGTGAGGTACTACCTGCAATGAGGCTGCCATGTGCTCAGGACAGAATAGAAAATTTGAACACACAGTGGAATATCCTATGATGCATGAAGACTTCAACTTTTTATCACCATCACTAATGGCTCAACCAGATGTTTGTGCTATGTTTCCTGGGATAAAAGAAGTAGGAATTCATCTCTTTCTAGTCCCAGTTACAATACCTACATTTGAGCATTCTTTTTCATCATTGAATACAATTCTGTGTTCTGAAAGAAGTCGCCTTCTGCCTGATCACGTAAATGAACTAATGAGCATATCAGTTGAACGAATGGAAGTACCGGACACACGAGAAGCCACTGAATATGAACACACTGCATTCAAGAAGTTCATTAACATAGTTGTACAAAATTATAACAAGAAACCAGGAAGGATGAGATATAGTGCTTCATAGAAAGCTCGAGTAGTTAACTTTAAATTTCTGTGATTTTTAAAACATGAGTTAAATCTAATAAAATGGTCATGAAACATTTTTTCAGTTTTTATTATGGTGCCATAGAGCCCATCTTCACCCTCAGTGTCTCACCCCTCGTTGGCCCTGACCCCCACCCTGTAAATTTGAACACCCCTCTCCCCCCAGTTTCAATTCCTGTGGAAAACACAATCTGTATCTTGGTTCTCAATGTTAGTTTTCTGTTATGCCAAAATACATTTGGTCAGTTGGCCAAATGTGGTAGCTGTCTTTTTGATGTGAGAATTAAACTAGTCATCTAGAGAGAGATTGATACAGATGATCCTAGACAGCAGAACTCGTGCACAACTTCTACCAGGATGTTAGCTATTGAAGCTTCTGGTGCAGTCAACACACCTTGTGCAGAAGCATTTTATATACACTGATGTTTAGTCCAAATTCATCACAAGCTGCTAAGGCAAAGCTGTGCCAAAGTTGCTGGAGCTCTTCTTTACTGTGTGCAATGAGCACTGCATCATCTGCAAACAGAACTTCTGTTATCAACAGGCATTTAACTTTGCCTCTTTTTTGCTCTTAGATGGGAAATTCTTCAACATTGCACATCTGATCTTGTATGCAGATGTATACCTTCAGTACTAGATGAGAAAGCATGACAAAGCAGCAGAGAGAATATACCAAAGAGTGCTGGTGTCAAAATACATCCCTGTTTGAAACCACTGTGGCTGTCGGATTGATCACCCTCAGATTTGACTGTAGTTTTATGCCATCATGGAAGGCTCAGATCAGACTGGGGGGGACAACCAATTCCCTCCAACACTAGGAAAAGACCCTTTGTGCTGAGCAGGTCAAAAGCCTTTGTGAACTTCTACCATAACAGGTGTATTAATAGAATAAGCCAGGAGGAAAGTTTGTTACCCATTGTCAGAGGGAGGAAGATGAACAAAAAGGCAAAGCATGAGAAGATAACATGTCCTCTGCCTAGAGACAACTGTGTTGTAGCCTGGATGGTCAGTAACCATATGAAGGTGTAGATGCGGTTGTATCGTATCATACAGGACAGATACTGATTGTATGATCAGGTGGTTCCGCAGTTTCTTTGAGAGCACGTGACACAAGGTGTCAGCATAGTCTGTGTGGTATGTAGATTGTAATGGATTTTTTACCTTCAGTCCTTTTGGTATGATGTCCATCTGTTTGCTTTTGGAAAGGAAGATGATATGATACGATACAACTGCATTTGCTCCAACCCCTCAGACAGAGACAAACACCTATAAGATCTCTATCAAGCATGTATGGTAACACCTATTGTTTCATGTTCTCTGTGTATATAAATCTCCCCACTGTATTTTCCACTGCATGCATCTGATGAAGTGAGCTGTAGCTCACGAAAGCTTATGCTCAAATTAATTTGTTAGTCTCTAAGGTGCCACAAGTACTCCTTTTCTTTATACAAGTTTGGTGGCATCTAGTGGCTATTCTTACCAAATGCACCAATTCAGTGTTGCTATTCCCAATTACATATTTTCACTGCAGAGTGAACCTTCCTCTCCAAGATCTCATGTGGTGGTACTAAGCATGTCACCTTATCCCAACCCACACCCATGGCTACTCTTTTGAAAGTACATAGGAAGATGTTGGGATAATTGATGGGGCCCCTTTTACAGAGACCCAGCCCTGTCACGCAGTTTCCATCACTATTTGAGGGACTCACCTCCCAGTGCAGGAGCTGCTGCTATATATTGGCCTGCTCCTGGATGAAGTCCTGGAGGCTTTTTTGTTGTTCAGTCTGCCACGTGAGCAAGGCTTGCCTCTTGGCTTGGGGGGACTGTTGGAAAGCCTGCAGGGTCTTCTGAAGCTCCTCCTGCTGCTTAGCCAGCCACTGCACAGTGCCCTCCATTCTCTAGAGTTGCCACTTCCTGGCAGTGGCTTTCGAGGTCCCAGACAAGCCCCCACATGTAACAGGGTACTCACTGCACCCCACTCCCCAATGAGTCAGGACCACTTCAAGCTGGTGCAACAGCCATGCTCTTTATTCCTGTGTCCAGTCCCCACCACCAAGCTCCAACTATTTACAAATTATTTACCCGTTTGGCCTAGCACAGGCCTCACCAGCAACAGGCTCCTTCTGAGCCTACTCTCCCACTCCTGATCCCCAACCCGCATTAGGCTCCCTTCCTCCCAAGCTTTTAGCCCTTGTTAATGAGGCTGGCAGGTGAGGCCAGTTTCCAGGCCAGTCCTAGCTAGTTGCCCAGCCCCAACCTATTTCCCCTGATTGGGGCTGGAGTGGCAGGAGCTGACTAGGGCTTCCCCTGCACCGCCTTGCCCCACTCCCTAATACAGACATTTCCATTGGCCTGATCATCTGCACCGATGAATCCTAGGAAATAGAGAACTTCTAGGTGCTCCAAGGCCACTGGGCCAACCTAGGGTTAGGTTCAAGGACTTTTGTAAGAGGGCCTTGAAAACTTCTACACCACAAGCTGGGAAGATGCAGCAAGCAACAGGCAACACTGGAGGGCTGCGCTGTGTGACACAGCAGGGGGGTTTCACTGGGGATGGGAGACTTCCCTTGGGAGAAGATACCTGAGCCTGTAACCTGAGCCAGGAAGAGGGTTGGGGCGAGGTAACACCTTCTGCCCGGGAAACTGGACAAAGGTTGGAGGAGGAGCTGGGGGGAGGCTGGGTGAGATGGCTGGGGAAGAGGAGGGAGCCCCAAGGCTGGGAGTCTAATCTCCCTGCACCCCAGAAGGGCCTGACTAAGGGATCCTGCTTATGGCTGCAAGCTCTAGTTTGAACTGTGTTCCTGTCATCTTTAATAAACCTTCTGTTCTACTGGCTAGCTGAGAGTCACGGTGAATCACAGGAAGTGAGGGTGCAGGGCCTTAACTCCCCCTCATGCCATGACACACTGCACTCGGTGGTCAAAAATGTTGAGGAAGCAAAGAGAGCAAAGTACAACTGGCCTCAAGTGCTAGTAGTGCGCCAGCTTCATCCTCTGGTCCAGTGCTGTACGACTGCACTTTCTGTGGCAAAGACTGTCCTTCAAAAATTGGACTTCTTAGCCACTCACCATGTTGCAGCATGACATTCAGTAACTGACCTGCTTTGGTGCTCATACCATTGTCTTTCAAGACATATGGTTCCCTACCTACGGTAGTGCATAAGGTCCAACTAAGAATGGAGCCCATTGTACTAGGCCCTGTTGTCACCATGCCTCAGTGGGACACAGCTGAGGATGCCAAATTCAAGACAGTCCACTGAGAAAAATGGCAGACTTATCTCAAACCGGTGATTATTCTATCATTAGATTATACCAAGCCATTAACAAAAGTGAACTTCTGTATCACCACACTGGTTAACAAGAAGTCAAAAATGCAGTTGCCTTAGGCATTCCAGCCCTTGACTCACTACCCAGACACTAGACCAGTGTTTCTCAAATGCAGCCACCAGGAGCTTTTCTTTCAGCCACAGCCACCGGGGCTATGATGGGAAGTGGGGGCAATATAGCAGCCCCTCTGACTCCTTGTTGCTCCCAGATGCACTGCCTTGGTGTTGGTTGCTGGGGCTGGGCCCTGCCCCCCTCTGGAGACACCTGGGGTACACCTGCTGGAAGAGAAGGCAGCCAGTGAATTCCCCACCTTTCCAGGGAAAGTGGGGCTCAGGCTTTGGGCTTCAGCCCTGGGGTGGCGGGGCGGCAGGCTCTGTCCAGGGCCTTGAGCTCCAGCCCCGGGCTCTGGCTGTGCAGTGGCAGAGCTCAGGCTCCAGCTGTGGGGCTTCCTTTTATATTTATGACAGGGGTCATCAGTCCTTGTTTAGGATTCGTTATTAGAAATCCAGTCCAGGGAAATGAAGCAGGAAATTAAGACAAAATGGAGATGTCTCAGGTGTCTTTTTATATCCTCTGCTATGTGCATAGAATTTTACTGTGTCAAACAAAGCCCACAGCCCCAGTGCATGGACAATGATGAACCCAAGATGAGTCCAGTGTCACATGAGCATATCAAATGCCCTTACATGCTTTGATGACTCCCAGAGGCAGCCATTGCCCATATTCTTTCTGAGGTGTCCACAGGAAATGATTACAGGGTGGGATGAATTTCTTCAATTGCCCATCGTGAATGGAGTGTCCTTAATGATCCATCAACATATAGCTGTCTGACCCTGGATAGAATTTACACAGAATGTAAATTCTGTCTCGGGGGTATTACCCAGGAATACAACACACGTGTAAAAACAACAAGGAGTCCTTGCGGCACCTTAGAGACTAACAAATTTATTTGGGCATAGGCTTTCGGGGGCTAGAACCCACTTCATGAGATGCATAGAGTGGAAAATACAGGAGCAGGTATAAATTCATGAAAAGATGGGAGTTGCCTTACCAAGTGTGAGGTCAGTCTAAGGAGACAATTCAATTAACAGCAGGATACCAAGGGAGGAAAAATAACTTTAGTAGTGGTAATGAGAGTGGCCCATTTCAAACAGTTGACAAGAAGGTATGAGTAACGGTAGGGGGAAATTAGGTTTAGGTTTTGTAATGACCCAACCACTCCCAGTCTTTATTCAGGCCTAATTTGATAGTGTCCAGTTTGCAAATTAATTCCAGTTCTGCAGTTTCACATTGGAGTCTGTTTTTGAACGTTTTTTTGTTGAAGAATTGCCACTTTTAGGTCGGTAATCGAGTGACCAGAGAGACTGAAGTGTTCTCCAACTACTTTTTGAATGTTATAATTCTTGATGTCTGATTTGTGTCCATTAATTCTTTTTCATAGAGACTGTCCAGTTTGGCCAATGTACACGGCAGAGGGGCATTGCTGGCACATGATGGCATATATCACATTGGTAGATGTGCAGGTGAATGAGTCCCTGATGGTGTGGCTGATGTGGTTAGGTCCTATGATGATGTCCCTTAAATAGATATGTGGACAGAGTTGGCACCAGGGTTTGGTTCCTGGATTGATGTTTTTGCTGTGTGGTGTGTAGTTGCTGGTGAGTATTTGCTTCAGGTTGGGGGGCTGTCTGTAAGCGAGGACTGGCAGTCTCCCAAGATCTGTGAGAGCGATGGGCCGTCCTTCAAGATAGGTTGTAGATCCTTGATGATGCGTTGGAGAGGTTTTAGTTGGGGGCTGAAGGTGACGGCTAGTGGCGTTCTGTTACTTTCTTTGTTGGGCCTGTCTTGTAGTAGGTGACTTCTGGGTACCCTTCTGGTTCTGTCAATCTGTTTCTTCACTTCACCAGGTGGGTATTGTAGTTTTAAGAACACTTGATAGAGATCCTGTAGGTGTTTGTCTCTGTCTGAGGGATTGAAGCAAATGCGGTTGTATCTTAGAGCTTAGCTGTAGATAATGGATCGTGTGATGTGGTCTGGATGAAAGCTGGAGACATGTAGGTAAGTATAGCAGTCAGTAGGTTTCCGGTATAGGGTGGTGTTTATGTGACCATCGCTTATTAGTACTGTAGCGTCTAGGAAGTGGACCTCTTGTGTGGACTGGTTCAGACTGAGATTGATGGTGGGGTGGAAATTGTTGAAATCCTGGTGTAAGATACCAGTACATAGCCAACATTCATAACTGCAGATACGAAGATGATACATTCATATAAACAGGATAATCAGACTTAGCAAATCATAACTTTCCAATTGACACCTTACATGACATACTTTGTACAAGATTTGTTGCAACTGTATAACAGTGGTAATATCAATTATATAAATGGTCATATTCAATCATACAGCATCACACCTAGTTGGTGTTGGTCCTGCTTTGGGCAGGGTATTGGACTAGATGACCTCCTGAGGTCTCTTCCAACCCTAATATTTTATGATTCTACCTGTACAAACAGTCACAGGCAGTCTCTGCCCTGAGGAGCTTACATCTAAATAGACAAGACAGCAGTACAGGATTCACAGCAGAGTGGTCAATGTGGTGGCAGTAAATGTCATCTTAGTTCCACCTTTTTGGGGGGCAGCATTATTTAGGAGGGATTCAGCTAAATAGAAAGAAAAAAGAGAAGAGAGGGGGTATTGAAGGGAAGTGGTATGAAGGGGCAAGGCAGAGGCAAAGAGAATAAGAGGTGCAGATGTGAAGAGAGTGTGAGGAGGGGCAGAGTTGGAGCGAACAGTCAATCAATACAGGGCCAAAAAAATCCAGTCAAAACTGAAGAAAGTTCTCTGAATGGCCATGGGTCCAGGCTTACGCTGCTTTTGCAGCTGCTCCTACTGACTGGTGCCTCTCTGCAGTTTTGCCCCCCCTCACTCTTGGGAAAAGCACACCTAGTTATGTATCGGGGGGTGGGGTCGTGTTAGTCTGTATCCACAAAAACAACAAGGAGTCCGATGGCACCTTAAAGACTAACAGATTTATTTGGGCATAAGCTTTCGTGCTAAAAAACCCACTTTTTCAGATGCAAGACATCTAGTTATGTATCCAAAAGAAGGTTGTTGATTACAATTGAATCTATAGATGAATAATATCATGATACTTTATATTTGTTTTTTAATATACATACTGACTCCTTACCTGGCATATACATCCTTCCAAGAAGGAGCTTTATGTAGTTACACGTCAGCTTGTGAATGCAGTTAGTACATAAGTCAATCACAGTGTGTTGTATTAATATTTAAATGTTTGCCTGACTTTGCAGGGAAAGTGATGAAACAACATGTGGGAGAATAACTTTGTTTAATTTTAGTAAAAAGGGAGACTGGCCCTATTAGCTAGATGAAAATAACGCACCACTTTACCAAAACCTCAAGGGCAGAAATGTGTGGCCTTTCCATTGTCATGTCCCCAAAACTGCTGATGATTCAGGATGAGTGAATGACCTTCACACATTCTGCCTAAATGGGTATTTCAAATGCACCCAACATCATCGTGTCTGAGTGACAGTCTGTTACAACTTATCAAATGCAAGTGTCACTAGCCTCTGTTTGCCAGAAGCTGAGAATGAGTGGATCACTTGATGATTACCTGTTCTGTTCATTCCCTCTGGGGCACCTGACATTGGCTGCTGTTGAAAGACAGGATACTGGGCTAGATGGACCTTTGGTCTGAGCCAATGTGGCCATTCTTATGTTCTTAAATGTTCTCCCATGAGAACAATTGAGTAGGTCATGATCTAGATTTCAAAATTCAGGAGTATTTTCAGTTTTGGTTGCAAACCAAGAGTTTTGGCAGGTCTGGCTCACTAAAGAAAGGTCATAACTCTGCACCTTTAACTCCAATTTTGACATATACACAGTATGAGTAGTATAAGGGCCCTACTGGCAATCAAACTCTAACCCCACCCCTTGACCCCTTAAGCCCCACCCATTAACCCCTGCCCCTCTTCACCAGAAGGCCCGCCCCATGGGGTATTCCTTCCAGGGTCAAGGCTGCCACATGACCGGAAGCAAAGTGTGTCATGTGACCCCTCTAACAACTCTTCCCACTTCCCTCTACCAATCAGGAGGGTTTTCACCCCTCTAGAACTGCCCCGAGAGGAGATTTGACCAATCAGGGCAAGTTCTGGTGGTGGGTTGTCCTCTCCGGAAGTGGGTCATGTGACCCCTCTAACAATTCCTTGCCCCACCCTCTACCAATCAGGATGGGTTTTGTCCGGCTAGGACCGGCCCCAAGAGGAGATTTGACCAATCAGGGCGAGTTCCGGGGGTGGGGTGACTCGCCCGGAAATGATTCGTGTCACCCCCTAACAACTCCTCCCACCAACCTCTACCAATCAGGCCACCCTGAGAGCAGATTTGACCAAAATAGGGCAGGTTCTGGGATAGGGTGAACCGCCCAGAAGAGGGGCGTGTGACCCCTCTGCCAATAAGAGCGCAGCACCATCACCCCATAAGTCCCAGCGTCGGGCAGAAGAGGCCATCTTTTACCAAGAGCGTGCGTTTTAGAAATCGTGGAAACATGGCCTCCTTCACCACCCCCATAAGAACTTTGGACTTTGTTTTAGCCCCAAGCACCTTTGGACTTGTGTGGAGAAAGTGCTACATCAGTGATAGTTCTAAGAAGGACCCTTTGGCCCAACCGTTGGTGGATATGGCAGAAACCAACTCCGAAACCCAGATGTTTGTGGGGCACTCTGATGAGCGTGATGGCCTCTTGTTGTCCATCCCCCTAGAGGTGGAAGGGGATCATGGCTTGAGGGAGTTATGGGTGGACAAGGTGAACGGAAAAGACAACGCTCAGGTAAATGAATGTTTAAAAAGTGACTGTCAGAGTGGGGGTTGGGGAGGGGTTGGGGTGTGTAATGGGGTTAGGAACCAGGGATTGTGTAAATCAAAAACCAAGCAGAGGGGTGCTTATACTGTTTCTTTTCTGAAAAAAATCTCTCGACACCTCGATGATGCCTTTCTAGAGGCCTTTGAGAACTTACACATCGGTAGCCCAATGGGAGTAAATTATCATGCATCAGCTGTTTTTGCACATGTCTGAGACACAGATCTCAAAAGGACAAAATGGAAGAATGAACCAGCACAGACTCCCTCATGTTAGGAGTCATGGCGTACGTTTTTACAGACGGTTGTAAAAGGTTGTGTTAAACCAGGCGATTAATAAAACTTATTTAAATGTGTTAATAGGAATGTCATCCCCCCACCCATACATGTGTTAGTAAAAGATGGTGCCAGTAACAGTTGTGTCTCCAGAGACGGCTCTGTTAAAGAAAATATATTACACCCTGGGGAACTTGGGAGCTTTGGCGGAGTGAACCCTCTTTTTCAAGTGGCCAAAAAGCATAGTAAAACTTTAAGTAGAAGACAGGTAACAGCTTGGCTTTCAGACCAGGATGCTTACACTTTACACAAACCGGCTCGAATACGTTTTAAAAGAAACAAGACCATTGTTTCAGATGTGGATGCGCAATGGCAGGCAGATTTGGTGGATATGCACCGGTTCTCCAAACACAACAGCAATTTTAAGTACATCTTAACAGTGGTAGACATTCTATCCAAATATGCCTGGGCCTTAGGCCTAAGAGACAAGACGAGTGGTGAGGTATCCAAGGCCTTTAAAGCTATTTTTAGCAAAGGGCGTGTGCCTCAAAAATTACAAACCGATCGGGGGAAAGAATTTTTAAACAAACCCTTAAGCAGATTGTTAAAGCGGCATGGCATTCACCATTTTGTTACTAATAATGAAGTCAAAGCAGGGGTATTGGAGCGATTTAACAAAACTTTAAAAACTAGGATGTGGAGATATTTTACAGCCCATAACACCTTTTGCTACATTGATGTGTTACCTGACTTTATAAAGAGTTACAACCAGAGCTTTCACAGAACTATACGTACCAGACCCGCTGATGTTAACCATTCAAATTCTCTGAAGGTATGGAAAACAGTTTATGGAGATGGTTTAAAAATAAAACCAGTTGTTGCCCCTTTTAGAAAAGGTGACCACGTGAGACTATCTAAAACCAAAGGAGCTTTTGAAAAAAGGTTATGAACAGACATTTACCGATGAGATATTCATAATGGATGAAGCCTTAACCAGAGGTCAGAGTCCTGTATACCAATTAAAAGATTATGAGGGTGAGACAGTTACTGGATCTTTTTACCCTGAAGAATTACAAAAAGTAAACCCCAAACGAGACAGGATTTACAGGATTGAAAAAGTTCTAACGGAGAAAGGAAAAGGGCAAAAAAAGCAACTATTGGTGAAATGGTTGGGGTGGCCTGATAAATTTAACAGCTGGGTGGAAGCTTCTCAGCTCTGTGACATTTAGACACAAACAACAAACAAACAACAGTTTGGAACAACATTTCTCCTACAAAGACAGAGAAAATGAGCGACGGCGGGTTTTACATTACTTTGCCCAGCAACGCCAGCTCTGCAGTTTTTTCCCCAAAACACCAGCTCGAACTTTACAATACGGCTAATTAAGGCCTTGGATCTCCCAGGTGCCTGGGAGGTGGGGTTAGTGAAAATACATTACCCACACAGCTGGAACACTATCAACAAAGACAGCCCTTTTGAAATCACCTTTGGAAATATGGCGTGGAGTTTCATCCTACGACGAGGTTATTACTCGTCCATACCCAAATTACTGGACCATATGAACAGTACCGTGGCTCGTCACCCCGGACCGCCTGAGATGGTCATGAACTACTACCCTGTGGGTAGAAAAATTAGACTTAAATTTTTCCGCTGCTTTTACTTACATGTTTTCTACCAGCGGGGAGCTAGCTAACATTCTGGGTTTGGGCCCCAAACGCAGAGTCCAAAAATTCCCTTTCTGGGCAGACGTTACAGGGGGTTTTAATTCCTTGTATCTCTACATTGATATCGTAGAACACCAGTTTGTGGGGGACTTTTCTGTTCCCCTGTTACGTTGTGTCCCTGTCCAAGGAAGGAACAATGAGTTTGTCACCATCACCTATGATAAATCTCATTACATCCCTATCAGTAAACACCACATCAACACCATTACCATTGAAATAAAGACAGATCAGAACAGAAACATCTCATTTTGCTTTGGCAAGGTGATCACCAAGCTACACCTGCGTCCCCGGAGAGAGCGAGTTTTCTAAAAAGCAAAACACTATTATGGCGATCTTAAAAAATTACGGCGACCCCAACGTCTACAGGAACTATTACATAGCCCAGGCGGGATATGCCCTTCCTGGATATCATGGGGCTCCCGTGATGTATGGGGTGGGTGTGGGTGGAATATTCCGTAGCCTCTTTCGAAAAGCCGTACCGCTTTTGAGGCGGGGGCTAGAGATTATTAAACCCCACGTAAAAAATGCCGCTCAAAACATAGCTAAAGACGTGGTAGGTCATGTCTCCCGCGCTGTTCTGGAGAAGGTGGGGAATACAGCTTCACAGGCAGGATCGGGGCTGATGTACATTAAAAGGATGAAGAAGAGAAAGAAATAGAAATGAGTCAGACCCACGACACACAGGTCCCACAAAATCCTTTAAAAGAAGGGCTTTGACCCACAGGGCCGGCCATAAGCGAAAGTCCAAGAGGAAGCCGGGGCAAAAGAGGAGACGCTCTCCACCTGATAAAAGAGATATATTTTAATCAACAAGGCTTTTGTTCACTGCGGGTCTGAAGAGTGCACCAAATCCAATCTAGACTTGTTCCAAATAGCCCCTATGCAGACCAGCATTGAGAAAAGCATCTACATCGAGGTGCCGCCTCTATCGGCCGTTACAGAGTCTGCACCCATTGACTTTTTTTATAGCAGTGAATGGCGTAGATTATATGGATTTAAACAACACACTATTGTACCTATATTGCAAGATTATAAAAGGAGACAGAACTGAACTCGCCGCAGATGCTGAGGTGGGCCTGGTGAATTACCCAGTGGCCTCTATTTTTAGTCAACTGGATGTCATGCTGGGAGACCGCCTTGTAAGCCAAAGCAACAACTGTTACCCTTACAGGGCCTTTATAGAATTGGTTCTCAATTACAGTGACGACAACCTCGCCACACAATTTTCTGCTGGCCTCTTTTACAAAGACACTGCCAGACAACAGGAAGAAACGGGGTTGGATGGCGAGAATCTAGGGTTTGTGAGGCGTGCAAAGCTGACTGCCCAAAGCAGAACAGTAGAGCTTCTGGGTCATCTACACAGTGACCTGTTTTTTCAAGAAAAACTATTGTTGAACGGAGTGGATGTGAAAATTAAACTGACGCGCAGTAAAGATGCTTTCTGTTTAATGGGCAGTGGAACTGAAGGTTTTAAACTACGCATTCTATCAGCATCCCTTTTTGTGGAGAAAGTCCGGGTGGCCCCGAGCGTTCGTCTGGAGCACACTGAGGCCCTGCTTACCGCTAATGCTAAATACCCTGTGGACCGTGTGGGTATGAAAGTGTTTAGCACCCCTGCAGGTAGCAGGGTCAGTAACTAGGAGAACCTGTTTTTGGACAAAGAAAAGGAGTACTTGTGGCACCTTAGAGACTAACAAATTTATTAGAGCATAAGCTTTCGTGAGCTACAGCTCACTTCATCGGATGCATTTGGTGGAAAAAACGGAGGAGAGATTTATATACACACACAGAGAACATGAAACAATGGGTTTATCATACACACTGTAAGGAGAGCGATCACTTAAGATAAGCCATCACCAGCAGCGGGGGGGGGGGGGGGAGGAGGAAAACCTTTCATGGTGACAAGCAAGGTAGGCTAATTCCAGCAGTTAACAAGAATATCAGAGGAACAGTGGCTGGTGGGGTGGGGGGGAGAAATACCATGGGGAAATAGTTTTACTTTGTGTAATGACTCATCCATTCCCAGTCTCTATTCAAGCCTAAGTTAATTGTATCCAGTTTGCAAATTAATTCCAATTCAGCAGTCTCTCGTTGGAGTCTGTTTTTGAAGCTTTTTGTTGAAGGATAGCCACTCTTAGGTCTGTAATCGAGTGACCAGAGAGATTGAAGTGTTTCTCCAACTGGTTTTTGAATGTTATAATTCTTGACGTCTGATTTGTGTCCATTCATTCTTTTACGTAGAGACTGTCCAGTTTGGCCAATGTACATGGCAGAGGGGCATTGCTGGCACATGATGGCATATATCACATTGGTAGATGCGCAGGTGAACGAGCCTCTGATAGTGTGGCTGATGTGATTAGGCCCTATGATGGTATCCCTGAATAGATATGTGGACAGAGTTGGCAACGGGCTTTGTTGCAAGCATAGGTTCCTGGGTTAGTCGTTCTCTTGTGTGGTGTGTGGTTGCTGGTGAGTATTTGCTTCAGATTGGGGGCTGTCTGTAAGCAAGGACTGGCCTGTCTCCCAAGATCTGTGAGAGTGATGGGTCGTCCTTCAGGATAGGTTGTAGATCCTTGATGATGCGTTGGAGAGGTTTAGTTGGGGGCTGAAGGTGATGGCTAGTGGCGTTCTGTTCTTTTCTTTGTTGGGCCTGTCCTGTAGTAGGTGACTTCTGGGTACTCTTCTGGCTCTGTCAATCTGTTTCTTCACTTCAGCAGGTGGGTATTGTAGTTGTAGGAATGCATGATAGAGATCTTGTAGGTGTTTGTCTCTGTCTGAGGGGTTGGAGCAAATGTGGTTATATCGTAGAGCTTGGCTGTAGACAATGGATCGAGTGGTATGATCTGGATGAAAGCTAGAGGCATGTAGGTAGGAATAGCGGTCAGTAGGTTTCTGATATAGGGTGGTGTTTATGTGACCGTCGCTTATTAGCACCGTAGTGTCCAGGAAGTGGATCTCTTGTGTGAACTGGTCCAGGCTGAGGTTGATGGTGGGATGGAAATTGTTGAAATCATGGTGGAATTCCTCAAGAGCTTCTTTTCCATGGGTCCAGATGATGAAGATGTCATCAATGTAGCGCAAGTAGAGTAGGGGCATTAGGGGACGAGAGCTGAGGAAGCGTTGTTCTAAGTCAGCCATAAAAATGTTGGCATACTGTGGGGCCATGCGGGTACCCATCGCAGTGCCGCTGATTTGAAGGTATACATTGTCCCCAAATGTGAAATAGTTATGGGTCAGGACAAAGTCACAAAGTTCAGCCACCAGGTTAGCCGTGACAGTATCGGGGATAATATTACACCCCCGGGGAACTTGGGAGCTTTGGCGAAGTGAATCCTCTTTTTTAAGTGGCCAAAAAGCATAGTAAAACTTTAAATAGAAGACAGGTAACAGCTTGGCTTTCAGACCAGGATGCTTACACTTTACACAAACCGGCTCGAATATGTTTTAAAAGGAACAGTATCCCCGATGCTGTCACGATACTGTATTTTCCCTGGCAAAATACGTTTTGAACTATATAGATAATGCTCAGGTTCCTGTGATGCACGTACTTGGTAAAGGCTTTCTTAATTTCATCGCTTTCACAAGCAGAGTTCATCACAGGAACCTGAGTATTATGTATATAGTTCAGAACGTTCAGATAAACCCTTGCTACGATGGTGTAAGAAAAACACGCAGTGATAGCCGCAGGCGACAGAGCTGGGGTCTTGTAATTGTCTGTTGTGAAACACAATGGCTGTCGCATTTTTGTTTAAAAATTTCATAATGCTTTTAGGAAACACCACACTGTTTGGGGGGTGCCCATATGAGTCAAAAAACTCTCCAAGGTTACGCTCCACCAGATACAAGGCAAGCCAGTGTTCACCCGGTTGGTTGTGTGGATGTGTGTTGACCACCAAACCTACGGGTCTCTCAGACAGCTTGCCACCAGGGAGCCAATCGCAGGGAAACGCATCTAAGAAATTCTTTTTCGTGTAAGGGTCCGTTGATAAGACACGTGAGAGCTGCACGGTGTCCATGTTCACATGTAGTCAAACAACATTTCTCCTCTGATTTAGGGCCCTTATACTACTAGTGTGCCTAAGTGATTTCAGTTGGGATTTCCTGGCACTTCAAATATATCAAACCATCATGGCCAAGATCTATAAGGAGCTGATTGGGTGGAAGTTGTTGAAATTCTACTAATTGGTGGTGAAAATTTATCAACACTACACCATGAACCTGCATACTATCTTGTACTATGCCTCATTACACCCCTATCTAGAATGTGTAGAAGGAAAAAAAAAACCTGTGATGATAGGGGACTTCAATTTGAGTACTAGCAACAATCATGTTGCCAGTACTAAAATATCCTTGGAATTTCTAAACATTATAAATGACAATTTCCTAACTCAAGAAGTGTTGCAGCCAACATGAGAATTGTTTATTAGATCCTGTCTTAACAGATAAAGAGGATCTGATCATGGACCTAAACATTAATGGTAGCTTAGATACGAGTGATAATGACTTGATCACATTAATAATGCGCAAGCAGAATAAAATCTAGACCGGCAATATATATACTTGGTGCTTTACCAGGGCCTAGTTCACAAAACTGAAAACCATTATAAAAAGACAAATCATATACCGGGAGGAGGAACTTAATCAGAAAAAAAGTGAATGATAACTGACAATCATTTAAGAACACCATACTAGGTGCCCCAAAAGCCACAAGTGAAGAAGAAAGCTGTACTAGTTAAAAAAAAAAATACTGTGATATAGGGGAAGTGAAGGTACCTATTTATTTTTATATATAGATATATAGCTGATAGGAATTGTAGAAAACTGATAAGGGAAGCTATGGAACATAAGGCGAAATCTATGATCAGCAGAATCAAGGACAATAAGGTGGGTGATCTAGTGGATGTACTTGGACTTTCAGAAAGCCTTTGACTGGTCCCTCACCAAAGACTCTTAAAGCAAATTATGCAGTCATAGATTAAGGGGTGGGGGGAGGTCCTCTCATGGATCAGTAAGTGGTTAAAAGACAGAAAACGAAGGTTAGGAATGAATGGTCAGTTTTCACAATAGAAAGAGGTAAATAGTGGGGTCCCCCAAGGATCTGGGACCAGTGCTGTTCAACATATACATAAATTATATGGAAAGAGGTAAACAGAGAAGTGGCAAAATTTGCAGATGATACAAAATTACTCAAGATAGTAGAGTCTAAAGCTGACTATGAAGCGTTACAAAAGGATCTCACAAAACTGGATGACTGTGCACCAAAAAAGGTTGATGAAATTCAGTGTTGACAAGTGCAAAGTAATGCACACTAGAAAACATAATCCAAAGTTTACATACAAAATGATCGAGTCTAAATTAGCTGTTACCACTCAAGAAACAGATCTTGGAGTCATTGAGGATAGTTCTCTGAGAACATCTGCTCAGTGTGCAACAGCAGTCAAAAAAGTTAACAATGTTAGGAACCATTAGGAAAGGAATTGATGATAAGACAGGTTTCAGAGTAGCAGCTGTGTTAGTCTGTATTCGCAAAAAGAAAAGGAGTACTTGTGGCACCTTAGAGACTAAAATTTATTTAAGCAAAAGCTTTCGTGAGCTACAGCTCACTTCAGCGGATGCATTTGGTGGAAAATACAGTGGGGAGATTTATATACACACACAGAGAACATGAAACAATGGGTTTTATCATACACACTGTAAGGAGAGTGATCACTTAAGATGAGTCATTACTAGTAGCGGGGGGAAAAAAAGTTAGGTTAGGTTTCTCTACGTAAAAGAATAAATGGACACAAATCAGACAGCAGGAATTATAACATTCAAAAACCAGTCGGAGAACACTTCAACCTCTCCGGTCACTCGATTACAGACCTGAGGGTGGCTATCCTTCAACAAAAAAAGTCAAAAACAGACTCCAACGAGAGACTGCTGAATTGGAATTAATTTGCAAACTGGATACAATTAACTTAGGCTTGAATAGAGACTGGGAATGGATGAGTCATTACACAAAGTAAAACTATTTCCCCATGTTATTTCTCCCCTCCACCCCACCCTCCACTGTTCCTCAGATGTTCTTGTTAACTGCAGGAAATGGCCTACCTTGCTTGTCACCATGAAAGGTTTTCCTCCTTTCCCCGCCCCGCTGTGGGTGATGGCTCATCTTAAGTGATCACTCTCCTTACAGTGTGTATGATAAAACCCATTGTTTCATGTTCTCTGTGTGTGTATATAAATCTCCCCACTGTATTTTCCACCAAATGCATCCAATGAAGTGAGCTGTAGCTCACGAAAGCTTTTGCTTAAATAAATTTGTTAGTCTCTAAGGTGCCACAAGTACTCCTTTTCTTTTTGATGATAAGACAGAAACTATTATAATGCCACTATGTACATACATGGTATGCCCACACCTTGAATACTGCATGCTTTTCTGGTTTCCTGCAAAAAACCTATCTTAGAATTGGAAAAAGTACAAAGATAGGCAACACAATTGATTAGGGGTATAGAACAATTTCCATGTGAGAGATTAAAAAGATTGGGATTGCTCACTTTAGAAGAGTGATGACTAACGGGGATGATACAATTGATGATACAGATGATACAAAACTACTCAAAACATTAAGTCCCAGACAGACACAAAAGAGCTACAAAAGGATCTCTCACAACTGGGTGACTGGGCAACAAAATGGCAGATGAAATTCAATGTTGATAAATGCAAAGTAATGCACATTGGAAAACATAATCCCAACTATACAAATAAAAGGATGGGGTCTAAATTAGCTGTTACCACTCAAGAAAGAGATCTTGGAGTCATTCATAGAATATCAGGGTTGGGAGGGACCTCAGGAGGTCATCTAGTCCAACCCCCTGCAGGACCAATCCCCAACTAAATCATTCCAGGCAGGGCTTTGTCCAAGACTGACCTTAAAACTTCTAAGGAAGGAGATTCCACCACCTCCCTAGGTAACGCATTCCACTGTTTCACCACCCTCCTAGTGAAAAAGTTTTTCCTAATATCCAACCTAAAACACCCCCACTGCAACTTGAGACCATTACTCCATGTTCTGTCATCTGCTACCACTGAAAATTGTCTAGATCCATCCTCTTTGGAACCCCCTTTCAGGTACTTGAAAGCAGCTATCAAATTCCCTCTCATTCTTCTCTTCGGCAGACTAAACGATCCCTGTTTCCTCAGCCTCTCCTCATAAATCATGTGTCCAGTTCCCTAATCGTTTTGTTGCCCTCTGCTGGACGTTTTCCAATTTTTTCACATCTTCTTGTAGTGTGGGGCCCAAACTGGACACAGTACTCCAGATGAAGCCTCACCAATGTCGAATAGAGGGGAACAATCACGTCCCTCCATCTGCTGGCAATGCCCCTACTTATACATCCCAAAATGCCATTGGCCTTCTTGGCAACAACGGCACACTGGTGACTCATATCCAGCTTCTCATCCACTGTAACCCCTAGGCCCTTTTCTGCAGAACTGCTGCCAAGCCATTCAGTCCCTAGTCTGTTGCGATGCATGGGATTCTTCCGTCCTAAGTGCAGGACTCTGCACTTGTCCTTGCTGAACCTCATCAGATTTCTTTTGGCGCAATCCTCTAATTTGTCTAGGTCCCTCTGTATCCTATCCCTACCCTCCAGAGTATCTACCTCTCCTCCCAGTTTAGTGTCATCTGCAGACTTGCCGAGGGTGCAATCCACACCATCCTCCAGATCATTTATGAAGATATTGAACAAAACTGGCCCAAGGACTGACCCTTGGGGCATTCCACTTGATACCAGCTGCCAACTAGACACGGAGCCATTGATCATTACCCGTTGAGCCCAACAATCTAGCTAACTTTCTATCCACCTTATAGTCCATTCATCCATTGTGGATAGTTCTCTGAAAACATCCACTCAATGTGCAACTGCAGCCAAAAAAGCAAACAGAATGTTGGGAACCATTAGGAAAGGCATAAATAAGGCAGAAAATATCATATTACCTCTATATAAATCAATGGTTCGCTCACATCTTGAATTCTGCACGCAGATGTGGTCGCCCTGTCTCAAAAAAGACATATTGGACTTGGAAAAGGTTCAGAAAAGGGCAACAAAAATTATTAGGGGTATAGAATGGCTGCCATATGAGGAGAGATTAATAAAACTGGGACTTTTCAGCTTGGAAAAGAGACGACTAAGGCGGATATGATAGAAGTCTGTAAATCACAACTGGTGTGGAGAAAATAAATAAGAATGTGTTATTTACTCCTCATAACACAAGAAATAACACACCAAATCAAATTAATAGGCAGCATGTTTAAATCCAACAAAAGGAAGCATTTCTTCACACAATGCAGTCAACCTGTGGAACCCTTTGCCAGAGGATGTGGTGAAGGCCAAGATTATAATAGGGTTAAAAAAAGAATAAGATAATCATGGAAGATAGCCATTGTTGGATCTATTAGCCAGGATGGGCAGGGATGGTGTCTCTAACTTCTCTTTGCCAGAAGCTGCGACTGGTCAACCAGGGTGGATCACTTGATGATTCCCTGTTCTGTTCATTCCCACTAGAGCACCTAGCAGTGGCCACTGTTGGAAGACAGGCTACTGGGCTAGATGGACCTTTGGTTTGACCTTGTATGGCCGTTCTTATGATTGAGGTCTATAAAATTACGACTGGTGTGGAGAAAGTTAATAAGGAAGTGTTATTTACCCCTTCACATAACACACAGACCAGCATCACCCAATACAATTAATAGGCAACAAGTTTAAAACAAGCATAAGGAAGTACTTCGTCCACACAACACAGTCAACCAACCTGTTTCAGAGTAGCAGCCATGTTAGTCTGTATCTGCAAAAAGAAAAAGAATACTTGTGGCACCTTAGAGACTAACAAATTTATTTGAGCAAAAGCTTTCATGAGCTTAAGCATCCGATCAAGTGAGCTGTAGCTCACAAAGCTTATACTCAAATATATTTGTTAGTCTTTAAGGTGCCACAAGTACTCCTTTTCTTTCAACCAACCTGTGGATCTCGTTGCGAGGGGATGTTGTGAAAGCTGAACATATAACTGGATTAATAAAAAGTGAGATAAGTTCATGGATGATAGATAGGTCCATCAGTGGGCAGGGACACAACGCCATGCTCCCGGAGTCTCCAAGCCCCTCACTGCCAGACGTGGGGACTGGAACTCACTCGATGACTATCCTGAGTCTTCGGCACTGGGGCAACGCACCACTGGTAACATCATGACAGGCAAACACTTCCCGGAGCGGGAGACTGCGCAGCCCCGGCGGCACGAGGCGAGGCACTGGGGAGACCGGACCAGCTGTACTGGGGGCGAAGCCGCACGGAGATGGCACAGGCGGCTCCCCGCTCAGAGCACCGCCCTCTGCGGCTAGGCGTTGCTCGCACATCCCGGGCTGGGCTGGGTCAGCCCACGAGGGCGGGCTCTGTGGGTGGCACCTTGCCCGCTGTAGGGACGGGGCTAACCTCCTACCGCCCTGGGGCCGCCTCAAGCTCCGCGCCCGCGCCCAGCCCCAGCCCCGATGACGCGCCTGCCTACCAACCGGGGGCGGGCCGAGGAGGAGATTGATGTACGCGTGCGTATTGGGTGGGGGCCTTCGACACGCGCCTGCGCTAAGATTTATCGCGAGACCAGATCGTTTACGCCATGACGTCAGACGTTAGCGTATCGGTTCCCTGGCAACAAGTAGAGGCTATGGGCCCGAAGCGGCTGTTGCTCCAGCTCCTGCTATTGCTGCAGGCGCGGTGGGGGGCTGGGACCCCTCGCCCGACCGCGGGGATCGGCCCCGGGCCCGCCAGCCCGACGGCGGCGGATGGCCCCGGGCCCGCCACCGAACCTGGTGGCCTGACGCCGGGGAGAAGTTCAGGCCCCGGACCCCCCAGCCCAGAGGGAGGCAGCTCCGCGGAGCCGGAGCCCAGCGCGACTCCAGGAGTCCAGGGAGACCCATCCGCTCCCGAAGGTGAGGAGGGGCCCACAGTCCCTTCTCGCTCATCCCCAGCAGGACATTGCCCAGGCCTAGGGTGCTCTCTCCCCCGGCCCAGCCTGTTTCCTCCCTGCCCCATGCCCTGCAAGGAAGTGCCCTGGGTCCCCTGTCCCTGATCTGGACCCAGCCTGTCTCTCTACCCATTCCCATCAGTACAGTGCTCGGGGTCCCCTCTCATCCTGACCTGGGCTGTCTCCTGACCATTCCCCTGCAGTACAGTGCCTGGGGTTGCCTTTCTGCTGACCCAGCCTCCCCTCCCCCCATTCCCTGCACCGTACTGCTTGGGTTCCGCTCTCCATCTGACCTGGCTTGTCACTCCCCCTCATCCCCTTCAGGGCAATAACCAAGATCCTTTCCCATATCAGCCTGTCTTTTCTGAATTTCCCTCTGGCTGGTCTCCCTCAGCTACCCCAAGGTCCCCTTTCCCCCTGAACCAGCTTTCCCCCCACATCACCTAGAGGATGGAGTCTGGGATCCCCTCTCCCCCGATCTGGTGTCTCTTTCTCTCTTCTTAGCCTGTTTGCCCACCTGTATCTGCAACCTGCATTCTGGATCCTGTGACATAAACTGCTGCTGTGATACTGACTGTTACCTTGGCTGTGATCTGGGGGACTCAAGGGCTACCTTCTCCTTTTGTCTTCCAGGCAGCACCAGGTAAGGTGTGAGGGACTGGCTTCCTGATGCTCTTCAGTGCTGCATACAGATACCATTGCAAAGCAGTGGTGAAAGGCCCAGGACAGTGCTGATACCTGACTGTTGTAATGTATTTTTTCCCCTTTTCAACCCAAGCAGCTAGTCAAAGTATGGGGCCCAGGAGTAGAAATTGGTAATAGGCAGGTATACCTTTGATGCAGTTTTGTTTATTACAAATGTAATCCACCCACCTCCTGGGTGTGGTGTTTTGTCCGATTTAGTAGCACCGAGACCACTTAGAGAGAGATTAATGAGTCTGATCTACAGCCTTAACTAAGGGCCATGGGGCTTTTAGCTCATGCAGTAGAGCAGGGGTGGCCAACCTGAGCCTGAGAAGGAGCCAGAATGTACCAATGTACATTGCCAAAGAGCCTCAGTAATACATCAGCAGCCCCACAATCAATTCCGTCTCTGCTTCCAGCACCTCCTGCCCACTGGCAGCCCCGCCAATCAGTGCCTTTCCCGTCCCTCCCCACACCTCCTGATCAGCTGTTTCGTGGTGTGCAAGAGGCTCTGGGGGGAAAGGGGGAGGAACAAAGGCCTGCCAGGCTCTGGGGAAGGGGTGGGATGGGGCCAGGGTCTGTGTCAGAGCCAGGGGTTGAGCAGTGAGCACCCCCTGGCCCATTGGGAAGTTGGCACCTGTAGCTCCAGCCCTGGAGACGGTGCCTAGACAAGAAGCCACTGTGACTGCTTGGATCACAGAAACCCCCTGGGGGCTGCCAACCTGATGTGCCAAGACTGCTTTTGCTCCTGCTTTCCTGCCCAGTCAGCTTAGAACTTCAGTGCCCTGCCTGGTTTGAGCCAGACCCACTAGCCTGCTGCAAACTCAGACCCAGGTCTGAACCACGTGCCCCAAAGCTGTAGCTTTAACTGAAAGCAGCTTACAGAAGTGTTCCTGTCTTTAACAGTCAATGCCCAACTCCCAATGGGGTCCAAACCCTAAATAAATCCTTTTTACCCTCTATAAACTCACAAATTGTTCGCCCTCTATAACACTGACAGAGAGATATGCACAGCTGTTTGCCCCCCCCCAAAGTATTAATACATACTCTGGGTTAATTAATAAGTAAAAAGTGATTAAATATAGAAAGTAGGATTTAAGTGGTTCTAAGTAGTAACAGATAGAACAAAGTGAATTACCAAGCAAAATAAAATAAAACACGCACGTCTATGTCTAATCAAACTTAATACAGATAAAAACCTCACCAGTTCCAGTAAGCTTCCTTTTACAGACTAATCTCCTTCTAGTCCGGGTCCAGCAATTACTCAGACCACCCCGTAGTTACTGTCCTTTGTTACAGTTTCTTTCCTGGGGGTGGAGAGGCTCTCTCTTTAGCCAGCTGAAGACAAAATGGAGCGGTCTCCCATGGGCTTAAATAGACTTTCTCTTGTGGGTGGAGACCCCCTCTTTCCTATGCAAATTCCAGCTCCAAGATGGAGTTCTGGAGTCACCTGGGCAAATCATATGTCCATGCATGACTCACAGCTTTTACAGGCAGAAGCCATTGTCCACATGATATCTTGAATGTCTCTAAGAAGACTTACGTGGATTGGAGCATTCCAAGATGCATTGTTTCTTAAGTTCTTCTTGATTGGGCACTTAAGTTTGCGAATTCCTTTCTCCAGAAAATGACCAAATGCTCTACTAAGGTTATTTAGAAATCAAGCCAGTACACGGCCAGTATTCATAACTTAGAATACAAAAATGATACATGCATACAGATAGGATTCATAGATTCAGTAGATCATAACCTTTACATAGATATGTTACATGGCATATGTAGCATAGAACATATTCCATTTATGTCATATATATTCATAAGCATATTTCCATAAAGCCTTATGGGGGGAACCGTCACAGCCGCATATTAACTTCTGAAGAGCCGCATGTGGCTCCAGAGCCACAGGTTGGCCACCTCTGTAGTAGAGGCTCATGCATTTAGCGTCCCAGGTTCGATCCCACTGCTGACGACTGGGGTCTGTCGGTGTTACAAAAAGAAAGTACAAAGTTCTCTTTCTCTGAATGCAGAGGGAATCAAAAAATAGCAGGAAATGGCTTTTTTCCCCTACAGTACTAAAAGCATTCTCGTCTAGGTTTCCTACTGGGTCAGCCACCATGCTTTCAGCTGCTCCTTGAGGCTGTGTGTTTGTCTCAGGCTTTGTCTACACTAGCACTTTTGTCGGCAAAACTTGTGTTGGTCAGGGGTGTGAAAAAACCACACCCCTGAACGATATAAGTTTCACTGACAAAAGTGCCGGTATTGCCAGCACTATGTCAGTGGGAGAACATCTTCTGCTCACATAGCCTCCAACACTCGTTGGGGGGTGGTTTAATTACGCTGGTGGAAGAGCTCTCTCCCACCGGCATAGAGTGGCTACACAGAAGACCTTACAGTGACTCAACTGCAGTGGTACAGCTGTGCTACTGTAAGGTCAGTAGTGTAGACATAGCCTCAGTCGGGTCTGGTTTCAGTTTTTGTGTGGTCTCTCTTCCCATACACGCACCCCTACCCAAAACAGTACTCGGCCAAAAGCTCTTTGGCAGGTTCACATACAACTTTTGTCTTGGGTGGGGCTTATAGTTACAGTTATGTTAATTGAAGGGTGAGTTCACACCTACCGATCTCAATGGGGTTTTTTAACTCCGCTCATAACAACCCTTCTCCTTCTATCTCCCAGGCGGCAGTAGCTGAGATGTGAGGGACTGGCTACCTGATGCCCTTCCCTGTTGCATGCAGACATCTTGGCTAAGCAATGGCTAAGGGACCATGATAATGCTGATGCCTGACTGAAGTAACTAACATACACATGTGCAAGGAGATTGGGGTCACACTTTGCGTCATCGAATCATAGAAGATTAGGGTTGGAAGAGACCTCAGGAGGTCATCTGGTCCAACCCCCTGCTCAAAGCAGGACCAACCCCAACTAAATCATCCCAGGCAGGGCTTTGTCAAGCCATGCCTTAAAAACCTCTAAGGATGGAGATTCTACCACCTCCCTCGGTAACCCATTCCAGTGCTTCATCACCCTCCTAGTGAAATAGTGTTTCCCAATATCCAACCTAGACCTCCCCCACTCCAACTTGGGACCATTGCTTCTTGTTCTATAATCTGCCACCACTGAGAACAGCCTAGCTCCATCCTCTTTGGAAGTCCACTTCAGGTAGCTGAAGTCTGCTATCAAATCCCCCCCCTCACTCTTCTCTTCTGCAGATTAAATAAGACCAGTTCCCTCAGCCTCTCCTCATAAGTCATGTGCCCCAGCCCCGTAATCATTTTCATTGCCCTCTGTGGACTCTCTCCAATTTATCCACATCTTTTCTGTAGTGGGGGGCCCAAAACTGGACGCAGTACTCGAAATGTGGCTTCACCAGTGCTGAATAGAGAATAATCACTTCCCTCGATCTGCTGGCAATGCTTTTACTAATGTAGCCCAATATGCCTTTAGCCTTCTTGGCAACAAGGATACACTGTTGACTTATATCCAGCTTTTTGTCCACTGTAATCCCCATGTCCTTTTCTGCAGAACTGCCACTTAGCCAGTCATTCCCCAGCCTGTAGCAGTGCATGGGATTCTTCCACCCTAAATGCAGGACTGTACACTTGTCCTTATTGAACCTCATCAGATTTCTTTTGGCCAAATCCTCCAATTTTTCTTGGTCACTCTAGACCCTATCCCTACTCTCCTGTGTATCTACCTCTCCCCACATCTTGGTATCATCCACGAACTTGCTGAGGATGCAATTCATCCCGTCATCCAGATCATTAATAAAGATGTTGTACAAAACTGACTGGGGCACTCCGTTTGATACCGGCTGCCAGCTAGACATCGAGCCGTTGATCACTACCTGTTGAGCCCGACAATCTAGCCAGCTTTCTATTCACCTTATAGTCCATTCAGCCAACCCATATTTTTTTAGCTTGCTGGCAAGAATACTGTGGAAGACCATATCAAAAGCTTTGCTAAAGTTAAGGTATATCACGTCCACTGCTTTCCCACATATCCTCAGAGCCAGTTATCTCATCATAGAAGGCAGTCAGGTTGGTCAGGCATGATTTGCCTTTGGTGAATCCATGTTGACTGTTCCTAATCACCTTCCTCTCTTCCAAATGCTTCAAAATGGATTCCTTGAGGACCTGCTCCATGATTTTTCTGGGGACTGAGGTGAGGCTGACCAGTCTGTAGTTCCCTGGATTCTCCTTCTTACTTTTTTAAAGATGGGCACTATATTTGCCCTTTTCCAATCGTCTGGGACCTCCCCTGATTGCCACAAGTTTTCAAAGATAATGGCCAATGGCTCACATCAGCCATCTCCCTCAGCACCCTCGGATGCATTGCATCTGGCCCCATAGACTTGTGCATGTTCACCTTTTTCTTTGCTTTCTCGCTGTCTGAACACTTCCAACAGAAACTAAAATCCAGACAGTTATTTTAATATCACTTGGTGTTTGTGTGATCATGTTCAAATGCCTGAGGTCAGTTAAATGATTCTGAGGGTGGAACTGGGGATGTTTGGGCAGGGCTTACACATTGTCATGACGGTTTTGCAAGGCTGGACGTGATGACTTTATAATGAAATTATTAGGGATGGCAACTGAGAGGCAGGGGATAGGGAGACAGATTGGAGAGAAGAGGGAGGAGGTTGGGCTGGGCTGGGCTGTTCTAGAAAGGGGGAGATGTGGTAGAAGGCTTGTATTCCTGCGATTATATTGCATTGTAAAGAATCCTAAAGTGCCTCGCAAATATACAGTTTACTTCTCACCCACAGCTCCTTCTAGGGTGAGACACTAACTGTCTAATTGTTTAATAATGCAAAACATTATTTTTATGTTTAATAATGCAATACAGCTTGTGTTAGGAAATTAAGAAGAATTCGGTATCCAGTTGATTGGGGGACGGAGGAACAAGGAATGTAAATGTATCCTTAGAGTTAGCTCTTTCTCTCTCTTCTGTTTTTTGTGCAGAATTGTGAGCCAAATGTGCGTGGAGAAGTCTCTTATTTTCAGAAATAACACCCCTCATCACACTGAAATCGTCACTGACCCCAGCGGATATCAGTCTCTGTTCTGTGTGCAGCTGAGTGATTGTAAGTAGTCTTACCCTTGGCACACTGAATTCCCAAGTTCTCCCTGATCAGGGAATCTGATCTGTAACATCTTGTGAATATGAGGGGTGAACAGTCAGCTGTTCCACAGCACTTGCCAGCATCACTACAGGCCCAGGGTGGAAGGAGGAGTTATGTGCCTTTGAGCTGAAGCTGGCCAAGAAATCTACAAGATTGCCACAAGGTATTATTGAGGCCAAGAGCTCGGTGAGATTTAAAAAGTTAAGACATTTATGAGAATAATTATAACATTCACAAGGATAGTAAAGAAGATGAGAATGCTATAAGGGGTATAAACCCTCTGGCTTCATGGCATAAATCTTGAGTTAGAAAGCAGCTGCCCCAGGGGCATGTTACTCCATAATGGGCTGTTATGTGTTTTCTTGCATCTTCCTCTGAAGCATTTGGCAGTAACCATTGTCAGAGACTGGAGACCAGACTAGATGAGCCAATAGTCTGATCTAATCTGACAATTTCTGTATTATGTTACTGTGCCTGCCCCTGAGTCTCCCTACTAGTTTGTATTTTTAAGTTCATATTTCCTTATTGTATAATATGTTTTTCATTCACCTATTGCTCTTTCAAGGATCTGTTCAAATATGCAGATTCATACGGCCTACACTCAGCTGGCTAGGAAAACAAAAATATTTTACTTACTTGCTATGGGCCTGAGCCAAAGTGTTTTGAAGTCAGTATATCACATTATATAATATATATACCAGTGTAACAATTTCTCTTTCAAAGAGCTTGCAGAGGTTTATCAGCCATGTGGTATTTCTTTTTCTGGATCATGGTGATGATATTAAAAATGTATATAAACCAGGGAATAAACCCATCTACAGGTCTAGTTTTTTTTTTTTTTTTTTCCCCACCTCATGAATTCTAAAACATGCTTCTCCTGTAAAGTGACTCCTCGCTTAACATTGTCCCAGTTAATGTTGTTTCATTATTACATCGCTGATCTATTAGAGAACGTACTTATTTAAATTTGCGCAATGTTTGCTTATAATGTTGTTTGGCCCTGGAGGCTTGGAACCTGGATGGGCCGGCAGCTCCCATACCAGCTCTTCTCTACCCCCCAGCCCCTCACGCCAACCAGCTGCCCGTGGATCAACAACTCCCCCCTCCCTCCCTGCACCTCCCGCCTGCAGCAATCATGTGTTTGGCGGCATTCAGGAGGCTCTGGAGGGGAGGACATGGCGCACTAGGTGATATACTAGCTAAAGCAGCCCCCTGCTTCTTCAATTCATATTTCAGTTCACCAAAAGTTAAGGCCAAAATTTTCAAGGGTGTCTTTTAATATGTGCGCCTTAATATTTAGGTGCCCATATTATGATGAGATAACTGGTTCTGTGGATAGGGGAAAGCAGTGGACGTGATATATCTTGACTTTAGCAAAGCTTTTTGATACGGTCTCCCACAGTATTCTTGCCAACAAGCTAAAAAAATATGGATTGGCTGAATGGACGATAAGGAGGATAGAAAGTTGGCTAGATTGTTGGGCTCAACGGGTAGTGATCAACGGCTCGATGTCTAGTTGGCAGCCGGTATCAAACGGAGTGCCCCACGGGTCAGTCCTGGGACTGATTAATGATCTGGATGGTAGGATGGATTGCACCCTCAGCAAGTTTGTGGATGACACCAAGATGTGGGGAGAGGTAGATACGCAGGAGGGTAGGGATAGGGTCCAGAGTGACCTAGAGAAATTGGAGGATTTGGCCAAAAGAAATCTGATGAGGTTCAACAAGGACAAGTGCATAGTCCTGCATTTAGGACGGAAGGATCCCATGCACCGCTACAGGCTGGGGACTGACTTGCTAAGCAGCAGTTCTGCAGAAAAGGACCTGGGGAAACAGTGGACGAGAAGCTGGATATGAGTCAGCAGTGTGTCCTTGTTGCCAAGAAGGCTAATGGCATATTGGGCTGCATTAGTAGGAGCATTGCCAGCAGATGGAGGGAAGTGATTATTCCCCTCTATTCAGCACGGATGAGGCCACATCTGGAGTATTGTGTCCAGTTTTGGGCCCCCCACTACAGAAGGGATGTGAACAAATTGGAAAGAGTCCAGCGGAGGGCAACTAAAATGATTAGGGAACTGGAACACATGACTTATGAGGAGAGGCTGAGGGAAAGGGGCTTGTTTAGTCTTCAGAAGAGAAGAGTGAGTGGGGGATTTGATAGCAGACTTCAACTACCTGAACAGGGGTTCCAAAGAGGATGGAGCTAGGCTGTTCTAGCGGTGGCAGATGATAGAACAAGAAGCAATGGTCCCAAGTTGGAGTGGGGGAGGTTTAGGTTGGATATTAAGAAACATTATTTCACTAGGAGGGTGGTGAAGCACTGGAATGGGTTACCGAGGGAGGTGGTGGAATCTCCATCCTTAGAGGTTTTTAAGGCCTGGCTTGACAAAGCCCTGCCTGGGATGATTTAGTTGGGGTTGATCCTGTTTTGAGCAGTGGGTTGGACTAGATGACTTCCTGAGGTCTTTTCCAAGCCCAATCTTCTATAATTCTACGATCTTGTGATGCATGGGGCCTGATTTAAAAAAACAAAACAAAATATGCATCTCCAATTTAATGGAGGTTTAGGCACTCAGCACTTCTTAAAATCAGACCATCGATGTCTTAAGTTGGGTACTGAGAAACAGGTACCCATGATCAGAGTGATTTGGAAAATTTTGTCCAGAGGCACTTGCTCAAGATCAGACAAAGTCTGTGGCAAAGGCAAGAACAGAGCTCAGATTTCCTTATTCTCTGTTTTGTGCCTTAACTTCAAGACCATCTTCCTTCCCCTTGGAATAGTCTCTACTTCTCCTTCTTGAGAAAATGGTATTTTGTGGCTTTTTATCATCTAACGGAAACAGATTTCCGAAATCCTTGCATGTCATACAGCCTTTTGCTGAACCTGGGCTGCAGTGATGATGGCTGAAACAGGAATAATTCCACCAAGCAAGGATGCAGTGACCCATACAGAGAATTCCACTGAGTTGAGCATTGTACCTTGTTTTGCTTGGCCAAAAATAAGTGTTTACTAATCATATTTGAGATACCTCAGTTATTTCACTATACATAGAATAGCACATAATGGTTAGTGTCTCAGATATACTCCTGGGGAAATTCTATGACAAAAAATTAAAAATTCTGTGCACAGTATTTTAAAATTCTGCATATTTTGTCAAAATAACATAATATAATCACACCAGTTTCAATTATTTTGGTGATTTATTTACTGTCGGCAAGTATGTCTGTAACAGTACAGACAACAAAAAAGATTCAGGAAATGTTTTTTGACAAATAAATTCCTTACTAGGCACATTAATAGAGACTTTGAATAATAATTCATTTAAACTACAATACAGGAGCATATTTCCCGCACCCTTCAGAAGCGGTGCAAAAAATGAGGGGAGTCAGAGGTAATGGAGGAGCTAAGGGAGAGGGAAGTAATTGCTGGGAAGGAACCTGGGAATGAACCTGGAGGGGTGTGGGTGTGAGAATTGTGGAACAGTTTCTTTTTTTTTGTGGTGGGAGGAATTGTTAGGGACTTGGGGAGCCTCCCACATGCAAACCCTGCCAGCCCCAGCCTCTCCTATTCAGTCAGGCACATTTGCCCCTGTTCCCCTGTGTTTTGCATCCTCACCCAGCCAGGCATAGCTGCCTCTGTCCTCTTGTGTCCCTGCACTCCTATTCAGCCTGTCTCAATGTTATCACACCACTAGCTCCTCTGCCCCCACCTCAGTCTGTCCACTCCATTAGCTCTTCTGAACCCGTCTGTGTGACCCCCCAGCAGCACCGTGTGCCCCACTCCATCCATCCTGCCCATATCCCGTGCCTCCTCACCTGGCTATGCAAGCAGGCAGGGCGTTGTGAGGAAGGCAGCCTCTGCCCCCTCTCTCTCCACAGCTGGCTTCTCTGGCCAGTGAGCGAGCTGCCCTCTCTTCTGGTGCCAAATCAGCCTTTGGTGAATGAAACTTGTAACTGCAGCATGACCCCTCTAGCAGCTTCCCTTTGTCTCCCCATCTGAATCAATTATTCTGTGGGTGGGAGGGGGAATCTGTGAGGGACATAAATTCTGCGTTTTGTAGCCTTTTATTTTATTTTAAGTGAATTTTGTAATCTGGTATTTCACCACCATAGGTTTGGCTCTGGCGGCTACAGTTTCAAGCGTAACAGAGTGAATGTCAGCTCTGCTACTTGCTTCAGATTTAGAGTCCCCAGGAACACACAAAGACCACGGGTAGTGATCACACATACATTCACAAGTATAAAGTCTAGTCTGTTTTACACTTTTCATTAAAGTTATGATTACCCAAACTTATAGAAATTCTATACAGACCTATGCATAAGTTACAAATATAGTTATACTCCCATCCTTAACAATAGTGTGAGGGTCTGTTAGGTCTCTAATGGCTTGATCATCAGAAGAGGGATGGTTCCTGCTGGAATCTCCCATAGGGAGCTCAATTTTCCCGTTCTGGGCATCCCCTTTTTATGATGTGATTCTGTCTATACCTACATTCTGCGCACATCGATAAAAGTGTCAACCCTCTTTTCTCTTATTGGTCTGTGTCCCCTGGAAACTTAAGAGACCCCAATTTTCTATAGGCTGTGTACGTTCCCTTTATTCTCATTAGCACTGATGCACAACATGTATCCTGTGGTTAAGATACATGTCAGACAGATGCGCCTTTACAATATTTTTATAATCTAATATTAATCTTCTGGGTAATTTTGTGCAGTATTATCACTTGGTACCACTTTTCCCATGATTTTAGGGCATCGGGTTATTTTCCAGTCACTTATGTCATCATTTCTTGTCTCCAAGGCCTAAAATAGCTAAGCTAAATTCTTGCAAGCCTCAGCCTACAGGTTCTTGCGTTTCAACTTTTCTTACTCATGTCTAATATTTGGTTCCTCTAAATACTGATCAATCTTACACTTCTATAATCCTATAAATTCATTCTAATTAACATACAATGAATATGTATAACATATTGATTCATCTTAACATTACACAATAAATGAATAATAACTAAAATAATTGGCTACAGTTTGTTCAGTGGTGCAATATTCCCCCAGGAGTACAGATACCACCATGTCCTCTCTAAAGACTTCTTTCTGCTCTAATCTTAGAGCCTCTCCTTTCAAATCCTAAGGCCAGAAAGGATCACTGTGATCATCTAGTCTGATCTCTAGCATAACATAAACCAAGCTCACTCTTCTTGACCCCGGATGGTTTTCCAAGATTTTATCACTACTGTTTTTATTTACATCTTGGGGATGGGAGAGGGCTGTATTTTTGAAAGGTCAAACATGTGTAAGAAACAGTCATGCTTTCAGCCCACTCAGACAAAGTTGGTGAATTGAAAAGAGACAAAGAAACAAGAATTGGTCAAGTTGAGTGATACCGCTCCACATCTTCTACTCCCCATTTTGCTGTAGGGCAGGCAGACAAAACTTTCAAGGGAGCCTGGGTTTGAGTTGCCTGCCTTGCTTCAGGATTCATTCATTCACTCCTACAAGATATTGCTGAGCCCAAGGGCCTAGAAGGATTTTAAAAAGTATTAGATGTTTATATAGTGGAGAACATCCAGAATTGTATCATGTAAGAAAAAATGTAAGAGATATAAACCCTCCTCTTTTCAGTGCAAAAGACAATAGCTAAGGGCGAGGGGGGTAGGTTACCGTTGGGGTATGTTACTCTGTAATTGCAGGGCTTTGGAGCTGTGCTCCACTCTAGCTCCAGGCAAATACCTGCAGCTCCACTGCTCCAGAGCTGCTCCAAAGCCCTGTGTAATTGTTCACTTTGATGTTTCTTTCCCCTGCCTCTGAAGTATCTGGTACTGGCCAATTTTGGAAATTTTGACCTAGAACTCATATGTTCTGTCCTGATACCTGCACAGTACAGTCCTTTCTGAGAAGATCCTGCTTTTAGAAGGGAATTCGATGATTTAAAAAAACCCTCAAATATTCATAGATTTTAAGGTCAGAAGTATAATTTTGTAATTTAACCTCTGGCATAACAGGCTAGAGAACTTTACCCAGTAATTCCTGCATCAAGCCCCTAACTTCTGTTGATGTGCAGCCTATATTTTTAGAAAGACAATCAGTCTTGATTTAAAGACATAAAACCTTAAAGTGATGTAAATTCCACCACATCCCTAGTTAAGTTATTCCAATGGCTAATAACTTACAGTTTAAAATTTGCACCTTATTTCTGGTCTGAATTTATATAGTTTCAGCTTTGAGCCATTGGATCTTGTTATGTATTCTACTAGATTAAAGAGTCGTCTCTCAGAAATCTCTCCCGATGTAGATACTGGTAAGCCGTGATAAAACTGCTTCTTAACCTTATAGATTCATAGATACTAAGGTCAGAAGGGACCATTCTGATCATCTAGTCCGACCTCCTGCACAACACAGGCCACAGAATCTCACCCACCGACTCCTACGAAAAACCTCACCTATGTCTGAGCTATTGAAGTCCTCAAATCATGGTTTAAAGACTTCAAGGAGCAGAGAATCCTCCCTCAAGTGACCATGCCCCATGCTACAGAAGGAGGCGAAAAACCTCCAAGGCTTCTTCCAATCTGTCCTGGAGGAAAATTCCTTCCTGACCCCAAATATGGTGATCAGCTAAACCCTGAGCATATGGGCAAGATTCACCAGCCAGATACAACAGAAAATTCTTTCCTGGGTAACTCAGATCCCACCCATCTAATATACCATCTCAGGGGATTAGGCCTATTTACCCTGAATATTTAAAAATCAATTAGTTGCCAAAATCACATTATCCCATCATACCATCTCCTCCATAAACTTATCGAATAGAATCTTAAAGCCAGATAGATCTTTTGCCCCCACTGCTTCCCTTAGAAGGCTATTCCAAAACTTCACTCCTCTGATGGTTAGAAACCTTAGTCTAATTTCAAGTCTAAACTTCCTGGTGGCCAGTTTATACCCATTTGTTCTTGTGTCCACATTGGTGCTGAGTTTAAATAATTCCTCTCCCTCTCAGGTATTTATCCCTCTGATATATGTATAGAGAGCAATCATATCTCCCCTCAACCTTCTTTTAGTTAGGCTAAACAAGCCAAGCTCCTTGAGTCTCCTTTCATAAGACAAGTTTTCCATTCCTTGGATCATCCTAGTAGCCCTTCTCTGTACCTGTTCCAGTTTCAATTCATCCTTTTTAAACATGGGAGACCAGAACTGCACACAGTATTCCAGGTGAGGTCTCACCAGTGCCTTGTATAATGGTACTACAACCTCCTTATCCCTACTGGAAATAACTCTCCTGATGCATCCCAAAACCACATTAGCTTTTTTCACAGGCATATCACATTGGCAGCTCATAGTCATCCTATGATGAACCAATACTCCAAGGTCCTTCTCCTCTTCCATTACTTCTAATTGATGCGTCCCCAGCTTATAACTAAAATTCTTGTTATTAATCCCTAAATGCATAACCTTACACTTCTCACTATTAAAATTCATCCTATTAGAATAATAGAATCATAGAATATCAGGGTTGGAAGGGACCCCAGAAGGTCATCTAGTCCAACCCCCTGCTCAAAGCAGGACCAAGTCCCAGTTAAATCATCCTAGCCAGGGCTTTGTCAAGCCTGACCTTAAAAACCTCTAAGGAAGGAGATTCTACCACCTCCCTAGGTAACGCATTCCAGTGTTTCACCACCCTCTTAGTGAAAAAGTTTTTCCTAATATCCAATCTAAACCTCCCCCATTGCAACTTGAGACCATTACTCCTCGTTCTGTCATCTGCTACCATTGAGAACAGTCTAGAGCCATCCTCTTTGAAACCCCCTTTCAGGTAGTTGAAAGCAGCTATCAAATCCCCCCTCATTCTTCTCTTCTGCAGACTAAACAATCCCAGCTCCCTCAGCCTCTCCTCATAAGTCATGTGCTCTAGACCCCTAATCATTTTTGTTGCCCTTCGCTGTACTCTTTCCAATTTATCCACATCCTTATCATAGAATCATAGAATATCAGGGTTGGAAGGGACCCCAGAAGGTCATCTAGTCCAACCCCCTGCTCAAAGCAGGACCAAGTCCCAGTTAAATCATCCCAGCTAGGGCTTTGTCAAGCCTGACCTTAAAAATCCTTCTTGTAGTGTGGGGCCCAAAACTGGACACAGTACTCCAGATGAGGCCTCACCAGTGTCGAATAGAGGGGAACGATCACGTCCCTCGATCTGCTCGCTATGCCCCTACTTATACATCCCAAAATGCCATTGGCCTTCTTGGCAACAAGGGCACACTGCTGACTCATATCCAGCTTCTCGTCCACTGTCACCCCTAGGTCCTTTTCCGCAGAACTGCTGCCGAGCCATTCGGTCCCTAGTCTGTAGCGGTGCATTGGATTCTTCCATCCTAAGTGCAGGACCCTGCACTTATCCTTATTGAACCTCATTAGATTTCTTTTGGCCCAATCTTCCAATTTGTCTAGGTCCTTCTGTATCCTATCCCTCCCCTCCAGCGTATCTACCACTCCTCCCAGTTTAGTATCATCCGCAAATTTGCTGAGAGTGCAATCCACACCATCCTCCAGATCATTTATGAAGATATTGAACAAAACGGGCCCCAGGACCGACCCCTGGGGCACTCCACTTGACACCGGCTGCCAACTAGACATGGAGCCATTGATCACTACCCGTTGAGCCCGACAATCTAGCCAGCTTTCTACCCACCTTATAGTGCATTCATCCAGCCCATACTTCCTTAACTTGCTGACAAGAATGCTGTGGGAGACCGTGTCAAAAGCTTTGCTAAAGTCAAGAAACAATACATCCACTGCTTTCCCTTCATCCACAGAACCAGTAATCTCATCATAAAAGGCGATTAGATTAGTCAGGCATGACCTTCCCTTGGTGAATCCATGCTGACTGTTCCTGATCACTTTCCTCTCCTCTAAGTGCTTCAGGATTGATTCTTTGAGGACCTGCTCCATGATTTTTCCAGGGACTGAGGTGAGGCTGACCGGCCTGTAGTTCCCAGGATCCTCCTTCTTCCCTTTTTTAAAGATGGGCACTACATTAGCCTTTTTCCAGTCATCCGGGACTTCCCCCGTTCGCCACGAGTTTTCAAAGATAATGGCCAAGGGCTCTGCAATCACAGCCGCCAATTCCCTCAGCACTCTCGGATGCAATTCGTCCGGCCCCATGGACTTGTGCACGTCCAGCTTTTCTAAATAGTCCCTAACCACCTCTATCTCTACAGAGGGCTGGCCATCTCTTCCCCATTTTGTGATGCCCAGCACAGCAGTCTGGGAGCTGGCCTTGTTAGTGAAAACAGAGGCAAAAAAAGCATTGAGTACATTAGCTTTTTCCACATCCTCTGTCACTAGCTTGCCTCCCTCATTCAGTAAGGGGCCCACACTTTCCTTGGCTTTCTTCTTGTTGCCAACATACCTGATGAAACCCTTCTTGTTACTCTTGACATCTCTTGCTAGCTGCAGCTCCAGGTGCGATTTGGCCCTCCTGATATCTTTCCTACATGCCCGAGCAATATTTTTATACTCTTCCCTGGTCATATGTCCAAGCTTCCACTTCTTGTAAGCTTCTTTTTATGTTTAAGATCCGCTAGGATTTCACCATTAAGCCAAGCTGGTCGCCTGCCATATTTACTATTCTTTCGACTCATCGGGATGGTTTGTCCCTGTAACCTCAACAGGGATTCCTTGAAATACAGCCAGCTCTCCTGGACTCCCTTCCCTTTCATGTTAGTCCCCCAGGGGATCCTGGCCATCTGTTCCCTGAGGGAGTCAAAGTCTGCTTTCCTGAAGTCCAGGGTCCGTATCCTGCTGCTTACCTTTCTTCCCTGCGTCAGGATCCTGAACTCAACCAACTCATGGTCACTGCCTCCCAGATTCCCATCCACTTTTGCTTCCCCCACTAATTCTACCCGGTTTGTGAGCAGCAGGTCAAGAAAAGCGCTCCCCCTAGTTGGCTCCCCTAGCACTTGCACCAGGAAATTGTCCCCTACGCTTTCCAAAAACTTCCTGGATTGTCTATGCACCGCTGTATTGCTCTCCCAGCAGATATCAGGAAAATTAAAGTCACCCATGAGAATCAGGGCATGCGATCTAGTAGCTTCCGTGAGTTGCCGGAAGAAAGCCTCATCCACCTCATCCCCCTGGTCCGGTGGTCTATAGCAGACTCCCACCATGACATCACTCTTGTTGCACACACTTCTAAACTTAATCCAGAGACACTCAGGTTTTTCCACAGTTTCGTACCGGAGCTCTGAGCAGTCATACTGCTCCCTTACATACAGTGCTACTCCCCCACCTTTTCTGCCCTGCCTGTCCTTCCTGAACAGTTTATAACCATCCATGACTGTACTCCAGTCATGTGAGTTATCCCACCAAGTCTCTGTTATTCCAATCACGTCATAATTCCTTGACATCACCAGGACCTCCAGTTCTCCCTGCTTGTTTCCAAGGCTTTGTGCATTTGTATATAAGCACTTGAGATAACCTGTTGATCGCCCCTCATTCCCAGTATGAGGCAGGAGCCCTCCCCTCACAGACATTCCTGCCTGTGCTTCCTCCCGGTATCCCGCTTTCCCACTTACCTCAGGGCTTTGGTCTCCTTCCCCCGGTGAACCTAGTTTAAAGCCCTCCTCACTAGGTTAGCCAGCCTGCTGGCAAAGATGTTCTTCCCTCTCTTCGTAAGATGGAGCCCGTCTCTGCCCAGCACTCCTCCTTCATGGAACACCATCCCATGGTCAAAGAATCCAAAGCCTTCTCTCCGACACCACCTGCGTAGCCATTCGTTGACCTCCACGATTCGACGGTCCCTACCCAGGCCTTTTCCTTCCACGGGGAGGATGGACGAGAACACCACTTGCGCCTCCAACTCCTTTATCCTTCTTCCCAGAGCCACGTAGTCCGCAGTGATCCGCTCAAGGTCATTCTTGGCAGTATCATTGGTGCCCACGTGGAGAAGCAGGAAGGGGTAGCGATCCGAGGGCTTGATGAGTCTCGGCAGTCTCTCCGTCACATCACGAATCTTAGCCCCTGGCAAGCAGCAGACTTCTCGGTTTTCCCGGTCAGGGCGGCAGATAGATGACTCAGTCCCCCGGAGGAGAGAGTCCCCGACCACCACCACCCGCCTTCTCCTCTTGGGAGTGGTGGTCGTGGAACCCCCAACCTCAGGACATCGCATCTCATGCCTCCCAACCAGCGGAGTCTCCTTCTGCTTTCTCCCCCCAGACATATTACTATTACTCCAGTTTACAAGGTCATCCACATCCTCCTGTATAATATCCCGATCCTTCTCTAAATTGGCAATACCTCCCAGGTTTGTATCATCTGCAAACTTTATTAGCACACTCCCACTTTTTGTGCCGAGGTCAGTAATAAAAAGATTGGTCCCAAACTGATCCCTGAAGAACTCCACTAGTAACCTCCCTCCAGCCTAACAGTTCGCCTTTCAGTAGGACCCGTTGCAGTCTCCCCTTTAACCAATTCCTTATCCACCTTTCGATGTTCATATTGATCCCTATCTTTTCCAATTTAACTAATAATTCCCCATGTGGCATGGTATCAAACGCCTTAGTGAAATCTAGGTAAATTAGATCCACTGCGTTTCCTTTGTCTAAAAAATCTGTTACTTTCTCAAAAAAAAGAGATCAGGTTGGTTTGTCACAATCTACCTTTTGTACAACCATGTTGTATTTTGTCCCATTTACCATTGACTTCAATGTCCTTAACTATTTTCTCCTTCAAAATTTTTTCCAGGACCTTGCATACTACAGATGTCAAACTAACAGGCCTGTAGTTACCCGGATCACTTTTTTTTCCTTTCTTAAAAATAGGAACTATATTAGCAATTCTCCAATCATACGGTACAACACCTGAGTTTACAGATTCATTAACAATTCTTGCTAATGGGTTTGCAATTTCAGGTGCCAATTCCTTTAATATTCTTGGATGAAGATTATCTGGGCTCCCCGATTTAGTCCCATTAAGCTGTTTGAGTTTTGCTTCTACCTCAGATATGGTAATATCTACCTCCATATCCTCATTCCCATTTGTCATGCTACCATTATCCCTAAGATCCTCTTTAGCCTTATTAAAGACTGAGGCAAAGTATTTGTTTAGATATTGGGCCATGCCTAGATTATCCTTAACCTCCACTCCATCCTCAGTGTTTAGCAGCCCCACTTCTTCTTTCTTAGTTTTCTTCTTATTTATATGGCTTTTACTATTGGTTTTAATTCCCTTTGCAAGGTCCAACTCTACTCGACTTTTAGCCTGTCTCACTTTATCCCTACATGTTCTGACCTCAATAAGGTAGCTTTCCTTGCTGATCCCTCCCATCTTCCACTCCCTGTATTCTTTCTGCTTCTTCTTAATCACCTCTCTAAGATGCTTGTTCATCCAGCTTGGTCTACAACTCCTGCATATGAATTTTTTCCCCTTTCTTGGGATAAAGGCTTCCGATATCTTCTGCAGGTTTGATTTAAAGTAATCCCAAGCCTCCTCTACCTTTAGATCCATAAGTTCTTCAGTCCAATCCACTTCCCTAACTAATTTCCTTAATTTTTGAAAGTCAGCCCTTTTGAAATCAAAAACCCTAGTTGCAGATTTATTTTTGTTAATCCTTCCGTTCACTTTGAACTGAATTAGCTCATGATCACGTGAACCAAGATTATCCCGTACAACCATTTCTTCTGTGAGGTCCTCACTACTCACCAAAATCAAATCTAAAATGGCATCCCCTCTAGTTGGTTGAGAAACTACTTGATGAAGGAATCCATCAGCTATCACATCTAGGAAAATCTGAGCCCTATTGTTATTACTAGCACTGGTCCTCCAGTCTATATCTGGGAAGTTAAAGTCTCCCATGATCACGTAGTTTCCATGAGTATTTACTTTATTAAAAACATTAAAAAGAGCTCTATCCATATCCAAATTAGATCCCGGAGGTCTATAGCACACCCCAAGCACTATCGTAGGGGAGGCTCTACTAGTTATCTTCCCCAATGTAGTTTTTGCCCAGATGGACTCTGTCTTATCCATTGCATCACTTCTTATTTCTTTACATTCTACCTCATCATTGATATACAATGCTATTCCACCACCTTTGCCTTTATTTCTTTCCTAAACAGCACATACCCTTCAATACCTGTAGTTCACTCAAGACTACTGTTCCACCATGTTTCTGTTATCCCTATAATATCTGGTTTCACTTCCTGCACCAGTAGCTCTAGTTCCTCCATTTTGTTACCTAGGCTCCTTGCATTGGTGTACAAACATCTTAATTTTTGCTATTTGGCCTCACTCATGCATCCGATGAAGTGAGCTGTAGCTCACGAAAGCTTATGCTCTAATAAATTTGTTAGTCTATAAGGTGCCACAAGTACTCCTTTTCTTTATTCAGTACCTGATTAGGCATGGTCATTCTACAGCCAGTATGACCTATTAGACTGGTATCCACACTGCCCTTCCTCTTTATGTCCATTCTCCTACCCACGGCTGTATCCTTTCTTACTTTGTCTTCTTCCCTCTCAATGCTAAAATCTGGCATGGAGATTACCTGGACATCTCCCAACCATCTCCCCCAAATTCATAGTTTAAAGCTCTCTTAATCAGTTGTGCCAGCCTCCATCCTAGAAGTCTATTTCCTTCCCTACTCAGATGAAGTCCATCCCGAGAGAACTGTCCTCTGTCCATGAATGCCTCCCAGTGGCCATACATCCCAAAACCCTCCTTATGGCACTACTGCCTAAGCCATCTGTTGATAGTCATAATCTTATCACACCTTTGTTTCCCTTCTCTAGGAACAGGCAGAATCCCACTAAAGATCACCTGAGCCTCGATTTCCTTAAGCGTCTTCCCCAGCCTAGCATAGTCTCCCTTAATACTTTCCAGCAAGAATCTAGCCGTATCATTTGTTCCCACATGAAGGATAATTAGGGGATACTTTCCCGCTCCCTTTAGGATCCTTTTCAACCTCAGGTCTACATCCTGTATCTTAGCACCTCGAAGACAGCACACCCTTCTGTTCTCTGGATCAGCTCTAGTTACAGGCCTGTCTATTCTTCTCAATAAAGAGTCCCTTATCCTCTTGGATAAGAACATAAGAATGGCCATACTGGGTCAGACCAAAGGTCCATCTAGCCCTGTATACTGTCTTCCAACAGTGGCCGATGCAAGGTGCCCCAGAGGGAATGAACAGAATAGGTAATCATCAAACAGAGGCTAGGGACACGATCCCTGTTCATCCTGGCTAATAGCCATTAATGGACCTATCCTCAGAATTTATCTAGTTCTTTTTTGAAGGAGAAAATAGTTAAGGATACTGAGGTCAATGGTAATTGGGACAAAATACAACATGGTTTTACAAAAGGTAGATTGTGCCAAATCAACCTGATCTCCTTCTTTGAGAAGGTAACAGATTTTTTTTTAGACAAAGGAAATGCAGTGGATCTAATTTACCTTGATTTCAGTAAGGCATTTGATATGGTTCCACATGGGGAATTATTAGCTAAATTGGAAAAGATGGGGATCAATATGAAAATTGAAAGGTGGATAAGGAACTGGTTAAAGGGGAGACTACAACGAGTCACACTCAAGGTGAACTGTCAGGCTGGAAGGAGGTTACTAGTGGAGTTCCTCAGGGATTGGTTTTGGGACCAATCTTATTTAATCTTTCTATTACTAACCTTGGCACAAAAAGTGAGAATGTGCTAATAAAGTTTGCGGATGACACAAAGCTGGGAGGTATTGCCAATACAGAGAAAGACTGGGATATCATGCAGGAGGATCTGAATGACCTGTAAACTGGAATAATAGTAATAGGATGAAATTTAACAGTGAAAAGTGCAAGGTCATGCATTTAGGAATTAATAACAAGAATTTTTGTTGTAAGCTGGGGATGCGTTACTTGAAATAAACAGAGGAGGAGAAGGACCTCGGAGTATTGGTTGATCACAGGATGACTGAGCCGCCAATGTGATATGGCCGTGAAAAAAGCCTTCACAACATCCTCTGTCAAAGAGTTCCACAAGTTGACTATACGTTGTGTGAAAAAATACTTCCTTTCGTTTGTTTTAAATCTGCTGTCTATTAATTTCATTTGGTGGCCCCTAATTCCTGTGTTATGAGAAGGAGTAAATAACACTTCCTTATTTACTTTCTCCACACCAGTCATGATTTTATAAACCTCTATCATATTGCCCCTTAGTCGCCTGTTTTCCAAGCTGAAATGTCCCAGTCTTATTAATCTCTCCTCATATGGCAGTCATTCCATATCCCTAATAATTTTTGTTGCCCTTTTCTGAATCTTTTCCAATTCCAATGTATCTTTTTTGAGATGGGGCGACCACATCTGCACGCAGTATTCAAGATGTGGGCATACCATGGATTTAAATAGAGGCAATATGATATTTTTGTCTTACTATCTATCCCTTTCTTAATTATTCCCAACATTGTTTTAGCTTTTTTGACTGCCACTGCACATTGAGTGGATGTTTTCAGAGAACTGTCTATAATGACTCCAAGATCTCTTTCTTGAGTGGATAAACTAAATACATTGAGCTTTTTACAGTTGTCACCTACAAGGCAGGTTTCCCAAACTTCAGTGCATTCCTGTGCTCTTTTCTGAGTCATTTCCATTTTTTAAATATCCTTTTAGAAGAGTGGACAGTAGAACTGGACATAATATTTCTGTAATGGTCTCACTAATGCTGTGTTCAGGGTTGTATCACCTTCTTACCCCAACTTGATATTCATTTGCTAATGCATCCAAGGACCGTGTTTGCCCTCAGAGAGTACATCTACACTGCAAAAAAAAAAAAAAAGTCCTGTGATAGCGAGTCTTAGAGCTTGGGTCAGTTGACTTGGGCTTGTGGCATTTGCTCTACAGGACTAAAAATATCAGTGTTGATGTTTCGGGCTTGGGCTGAAGCCCTGGCTCTAAGACCTAGCAAGGGAGGAAGGTCTCAGAACCTTATCTCCAGCCTGAGTGGGAAAGTATACACTGCTATTTTTAACCCTGTAATGTGAGACCATGAGCCCAAGTCTGTTCACCCAGGCTCTGGAACTCACTGCTGCAGGTCATTTTTTGTAGTGTAGACATACCCTTAGATCCATCAATGGCTATTAGCCAGGCTGGGCAGGGATGATGTCCCTAGCCTCTGTTTGCTAGAAACTGGGAATGGGCGACAGGGGATGGATCACTTGATAATTTCCTGTTCTGTTCATTCCCTCTAGGGCACCTGGCATTGGCCACTGTCAGAAGACAGGATACTGGGCTAGATGGACCTTTGGTCTGACCCAGTATGGCCATTCTTGTGTTCTACAGGATCACACTGGGAGCTCATGTTCAGCTACTTATCATGACCTGTAAATCCTCCTCAGTGTCACTTCATTCAAAGACACAGTCCCTAATCTTGTAAGTGTGATCTACATTCAGTGTTCCTAGATGCATGACCTTGGATTCAGCTGTATTAAAATGCATGTTGTTCAAATGAACCCACTTTACCAAGGTCTCAAGATTGGTCTATATAACTGATTTATCCCCATTATTTGCCATTCTACAACTGTGTGCCCTCTGGAGGTTTTGCTAGCTGCAATTTTATATGTGTTCCAGATCATTTATAAAGTTATTGAATAGCATTGCGCCGAGAAGAGACCCCTGTGAGACCTCACTAGAAAGCCCCTGCACTCCCCCCCCTTCCCCCGGATGACTATTCCTCTGCCAAGGGGTGAGCCTCTCCAGGATGCCTCTTTGTGGCTCTACCAGTGCACTCTATGCCCCTTTCAGTTCTTTCAGTCAATTACCAGGTTGAGCTTGGTTCAGAAACATGCATACCCTTTGTAGAATCTGGTTTATTAAACTTTCTACAGAGGGTGACTGACTTTGTTAGTTGCCCCAGATCACCCTACTCTAGGTCCTGGTAAGAGTCCTAGTCAGCTTTTGTGCCAGTACAGTAGAGGACCCCCCTTCCTTGAGCTGGGGTTGTGCTTCAGACAGTCAGTCTCTCTCTCCTTATCGCAGGATCCTCCTAGCTCTCTTCCTATACCAGGCTATACATCAATGACATTTTTTGTAAATTGCATAGTTGATTGCTTGTCCACACTTTGGTTCTTTATGTGATTTACTTGAGGCCAAGTAACCAATATCAGTCAGGTTTATTGCTAAAAATTAATAATATAGTATAGGAAAAAAGATTCAGCATATCAGTTTCTGGGAGGCTATATATTGTTCAGTGTTTTTAAATTAATGTTACACAGAAGGTGTGCTTTCACATTTCCGCTGGTAGTATTTGTAGGATGACTTTATAAGTTACAAAATGCTTTACACATCACTAAAATCTAGTTTGTACCAGTTCCTTAACTTGTTCTGTTCCTTCCTTATCTTTTTTTTGGATACTAGCATTCCAGGTATTGGTCTTTGAAGGTAGTGTACCTCCCTCCCCATCTTGTATCAGGGTAGAACATTAATGTATTTTGCCTTTACAGGATTTCCATTTTCTAATGCCAAAGCTGACTTCAACTTTGCAAAGTGCTATACATAAATGAACAGGATTATAAAAAGACACAGGCTAATTCAGGCCATGTAACTGATAGAAATATAATACAATACAATATAATGGTATGTTTATATTGTGTGCTTAATACATATTAATATATGCGGTGTGAATAATGCATACTGATAATGTGATAGATAAATATTAGCCGAGCACATATTGGTCAACAGAAACAGTCACTCTTCTCACATCAGCCACTCCAGACCTCCTCCTTAGGGCTGGATTATAATTTAGCCAGTTTCATCCTCAAATGGCCCCCTGCTAACTCAGGGCCCTGCAGGAGCCTTCTTACTCCCTACAGCAGTGGTGGACAACCTGCAGCCCATGGGGCACACGCGGCCCATCAGGGTAATCCGCTGGCCGGCCACAAGACCGTTTGTTTAAGATTCATAGAATCAGAGACTTTAAGGTCAGAAAGTACCATTATGATCGTCTAGACTGACTTCCTGCACAATGCAGGCCACAGAATCTCACCCACCCATTCCTGTAACAAATCCCTAACTTATGTCTGAGCTACTGAAGTCCTCAAATGATGGCTTAAAGACTTCAAGGTGCAGAGAATCCTCCAGCAAGTGACCCGTTCCCGACGCTGCAGAGGAAGGCGAAAAAACCCCAGGGCCTCTGCCAATCTGCCCTGGAGGAAAATTCCTTCCCAACCCCAAATATGGTGATCCGCTAAACCCTGAGAATGTGGGCAAAGCTCATCAGCCATATACCCAGGAAAAAATTCTCTATAGTAACTCAGATCCCACCCTATATAACGTCCCATCACAGGCCACTGGGCATGTTTACCACTAATAGCCAAAGATCAATTAATTGCAAAAATGAGGCTATCCCATCATACCATCCCCTCCATAAACTTATCAAGCTTAGTCTTGAAGCCAGATATGTCTTTTTCCCCCACTGCTCCCCTCGGAAGGCTGTTCCAGAACTTCACTCCTATGATGGTTAGAAACCTTCGTCTAATTTCAAATCTAAACTTCCTGATGGCTAGTTTATATCCACTTGTTCTTGTATCCACATTGGTACTGAGCTTAAATAATTCCTCTCCCTCCCTGGTATTCATCCCTCTGATATATTTATAGAGAGTAATCATATCTCTCCTCAGCCTTCTTTTAGTAGGCTAAACAAGCCAAGCTCTCTGAGTCTCCTTTTGTAAGACAAGTTTTCCATTCCTCGGATCATCCTAGTAGCCCTTCTCTGTACCTGTTCCAGTTTGAATTCACCCTTTTTAAACAAGGGAGGCCAGAACTGCACACAATATTCTAGATGAGGTCTCACCAGTGCCTTGTATAATAGTACTAACACCTCCTTATCTCTAATGGAAATACCTCTCCTGATACATCCCAAGACCGCATTAGCTTTTTCCACGGCCATATCACATTGGCAGCTCATAGTTATCCTGTGATCAACCAATATTCTGAGGTCCTTCTCCTCCTCTGTTTCTTCCAAGTGATGCGTCCCCAGCTTACAAACAAAAATTCTTGTTATTAATCCCTAAATGCATGACCTTGCTCTTTTCACTATTAAATTTCATCCTATTACTATTACTCCAGTTTACAAGGTCATTCAGATCTTCCTGTATGATATCCCAGTCTTTCTCTGTATTGGCAATACCTCCCAGCTTTGTGTCATCCACAAACTTTATTAGCACATTCTCACTTTTTGTGCCATGGTTCTTAATAGAAAGATTAAATAAGATTGGTCCCAAAACCAATTCCTGAGGAACTCCACTAGTAACCTCCTTCCAGCCTGACAGTTCACCTTGAGTGTGACTCGTTGTAGTCTCCCGTTTAACCAGTTCCTTATCCACCTTTCAATTTTCATATTGATCCCCATCTTTTCCAATTTAGCTAATAATTCCCCATGTGGAACCATATCAAATGCCTTACTGAAATCAAGGTAAATTAGATCCACTGCATTTCCTTTGTCTAAAAAAATCTGTTACCTTCTCAAAGAAGGAGATCAGGTTGATTTGGCACAATCTACCTTTTGTAAAACCATGTTGTATTTTGTCCCAATTACCATTGACCTCCATGTCCTTAACTACTTTCTCCTTCAAAATTTTTTCAAGACCTTGCATACTACAGATGTCAGACTAACAGGCCTGTAGTTACCCAGATCACATTTTTTCCCTTTCTTAAAAATAGGAACTATGTTAGCAATTCTCCAGTCATATGGTAAACTCCTGAGTTTACAGATTCATTAAAAATTCTTGCCTGCAGCTCCCAGTGGCTGCAGTTCGCCTTTCCCGGCCAATGGGAGCTGCGGGAAGCGGCAGCCAGCATTTCCTTGCAGTTCATGCTGCTTCCCACAGCTCCCATTGGCTGGGAATGACAAACCTCAGCCACTGGAAGTTGTGGGCAACTGTGCCTGTGGACGGTCAATGTAAACAAACTGTCTCACGGCCTGCCAGCGGATTTCCCTGATGGGCCGCAGGTTGCCCACCACTGCCCTACAGTGTCCCCAGGCATCTCTTGCCCTGCTGTGAGGAAGAAGAGAGTGTTATTTATGCTGGTCCCCTTCTCCCAGCTCATTCCCAGTTGGTTGGGAGGAGAGTCGAGCCTTGCCCCTCCCTCTCTACAAGGATCCTGGCGCTTAAAGGATACAGTGGCAGGATTTCCTCCCAAGAACTGCTCATTCCCAGGACTATTTCCTCCCCACATCCCCATTTGGTCCTTATATTGGACCTTTCAAACCATTGAAGGGCCATACCACATGGTGGGGTGAGCTAATAACTAATACTGTGCTACTGCCTTTGAGGAGCAGACTGCCCCATCATATCTTCACTTATAATTAGAGATTTTATCATTTAATCAGTTTTAAATTAACTTAATATGGGCTACATTGGTTGTATATTGCTAATTTTTACTAAAATCAGAATGTCATGTGGGACTAAGTCAAATGCTTTACAGAAGTCTAAGCATATTATGTCACAGTTGCCTTTATCAACCATACTCCTATTGTAATAAAAAAAAAAAAGATAAAATTTGTTTGACACAACATATTTTCCCTGAAATCATGTTGATTGTTATTAAATATACTACCGTCCTTTACTAATTGCATATCAGCTTTTCCTTGATTTTGCCTGGCATTGATGTCAGGCCAATGAGCCTATATTTTCCCAAGTCATCCCTTTTAGAATCGTGGCACAACGTTAGCCTTTCCACAATCATTGTCTAGTGATTTAATGGTGGATTTGTTTGTTTTTTCCCTTCCCATCTTTAGCAAAGTTGAACTATTTCCAGCAGCCGCAGAAAGTTAAAAAATCAAATTTCTCTGTGTTCTTGGCACAGTATGGCGGACCATCATTTATTCCACAATCACAAGACCAGCCATCTTCCTCTGCCTTTTACCGGGTGAGTTGGAAGAGCCCTTGCAAAAATCTAATTGTTTTTCTCTGGGGTTCTTGGTGGCAGCAAGGAGGATATAAGAATGTCATATGGAGTTAGATCACTGCTCCATCTAACCCACTACAGTGGCTGGTGCCAGATGAACAGAATTGAGCAATTTGGAGTGATCCATTCTTTGTTGTCCAGTCCCAGCTTCTGGCAGTCAGAGGTTTAGGGACACCCAGAGTATTGGGTTGAGTCCCTGACCATTTGGCTAATAGCCATTGATGGATCTAGCCTTCATGAATTTAGCTAATCCTTTTTCAATACAGTTATATTTTTGGCCTTCTCAACTTCCGATGGCAACAAGTTCCACAGGTTGAGTGTGTGTAAAGGAAATACTTTCTTATGTTTGTTTTAAACTTGCTGCCTATTAATTTCATTGGATGACCCCTGGTTCTTGTGCTATGTGAGGGGTAAATAACACTTCCCTATTCACTTTCTCCACACGATTCATGATTTTATAGCGTCCAGCCTCCCATCCACCCTCCTCCTTCCCAGGGGTAAAACGGAAAGCGTGCTTCCCACCAAACTTAAACCCCTCTGTCTGTGATCTATACCTAATAGATTCTTGGGATTGTTCATATTCATCAGGAAAAGTTGCAAGTTCTTCGACCATTTTTACCTTTTTATCCCATAAACGTTGTTTTGCATCATCATCATCATTAGACATATTCAGGAACTGTTCCTGAGCCACCAAATCACACATTTCTTTAAAGCTTGGAATACCTTTTCCCCTTACCCACTTATCCAGTAAATCTTTCATTTGGTTTACATATGCCATATTACTCAATCCAGCCCCTCTTAAGGCTTCTAAATTTTACTCTATAAATTTCAGGTGTAATCTGAAACTGTTTTAAAACCAATTCCTTAAATTTACCATAATTTGAAGCATCATCAGTTGACATTTTATTGATTGTATCCAGAACTCTCACAAAGAACTTTGCAACCAAAGTGGTCATCTGTTGATCCTAAGGAATCCTCAGAAACAGCCTCTCAAAGGTGATGAAATATTCAATAATGTCCCCAGACTCGCTGTATGCAAGACACTGCCGCTCCCACTTGTGGATTTTTGGAGAGGTGGAGCCCCACAGTATGGGGTTCTGTTTCCTCCATTCCATTAAGGCCAGTTCATGCTTTCTCTCTTTTTCTTTCTCCTTGTGGCGTTCCCCTGGTGTTATCTGGACTGGTGATCTGCTAGGCCACTCCAATCCTCAACTCTGGAAGCCAGCCTTACCTTGCTTTGTTGTGAGAACCCCCACTCCTGGGATGTTCACGCACAGCCTCTGGCATGTAAACTGCTCCCAGCTATATGAGTGGGCACTTTAGGCCAGCTTGCATTGTGCAATAGAGTGACACTAGCCAATATCTTCGGTCCCAGATGCAACCCTAGGAACCTCCGTCTTGCAGTGTCCAGTTATGCTCGCTGGATGCTGCAAGCTTATATGAGTTCATCAATTTAACAAAGAAATTGATATGTTCCAGGCTTGTTATCCCAAGAGGAGTCTCTGACATGCTTCAAACCAAATGCACTGCTTCAGGTAGAATAAAGAAACAAATTTATTCATGACAAAAGGCAGATTTTAAGTGATTATAAGTCAAAGCACAACAAGTCAGATTTGGTCAAACGAAATAAAAGCAAAACGCATTCTAAGCTGATCTTAACAGTTTCAATCCTCTTACAAAGTTAGGTTTCAGAGTAGCAGCCATGTTAGTCTGTATTGGCAAAAAGAAAAGGAGTACTTGTGGCACCTAAGAGACTAACAAATTTATTTGCGCATAAGCTTTCGTGAGCTACAGCTCACTTCATCGGATGCAGCTTATGCTCAAATAAATTTTAGTCTCTAAGGTGCCACAAGTACTCCTTTTCTTCTTATAAACTTAGATGCTTCTCACCACAGGCTGGCTGGTTGCCCTTCAGCCAGGCTCTCCCCTTTGATCAGCGCTTCAGTCGCTTGGTGTTGATGTCTGTAGATGGAGGTGGAAGAGAGAGGAAGAGCATGGCAAACGTCTCTCCCTTTTATCATGTTCTTTCTTCCCTCTTGGCTTTGCCACTCCCCTTCAGGGTCAGGTGATCATTACCTCATCATAGTCCCTGACTGACCAAGGGAAGGGGGGTCACTTACTCGAGAGTCCAACAGATCCTTTGTTGCTGCCTAGGCCGGTGTCCTTTGTTCCTGTGAGGCTGGGCTGGGTATTCTGGCAACCCCTTGGTTAAATGATCATCAATTAGTTTGAGTCACTAACTCTACCCCTGTACCCCCAAAATGAGGCACACCAAATTTCAAGGAATCCAAGTAACCATGCAGGTTTTAGAGCACTTCAAAGAGTCAAGCTTTAAACAGAAGCTGGTTTAAACCTTAACTCTGGCAGACCTGATGGTTTGCTATAATTCCTTTCTGCACTGATGGTGTTCAGACCCTGGCACTTGGTACTGGTGTTCCATGAACACTTTGTAAATTCTCCACATTTCCTTTTCAGGCTGGTGATCCAATCCAGACCTACTTTGCTGCATCGTCTATACTGAGCACACTAAGACAGCCAGTGGGAATGGGTGCCAATGGACTTTGTATTGATGGGAATCATGCTGGTGAGTGCGGTGGTGGTAGCAGTTCCAGCTTTATTGAGGATGACATTTCCTACTGATATTTTTTTCTTGTTCCCTTTTTTTCAGGTTTCCTGGAGAGTAAAAGCACAAGCTGTACTCGGACCTTCACCAACCTGAGCAGCAGCTGCACCACTGATCCTACCCTGGACGCAGCCTCATATTACCGTGACTTCACTATACTAAAGGTGTATATAATTTTCCCCACCCTCAGCAGCTTCCTGTACTGTGACTTGACATCCTGTTCTCCTGACTTCAGCACTGTTTTGCCACAGCCTCTTCAGCTAATTGAGCTATTACTAAAGTAGAGCTCACTTGTGTGCAATTCCCAGGGTCTCCCAATCACTTTGGCCTCCCTTTCAGTACAGAAGCTGATTTTAATGAAGGATTGTTCATTACTGTGAGCAGTCCATCCATTCCATTCTACATTCCTACAGAACTCTTGAATCAAGAGCATCCTGTCTTGGTGACTTGCTGCTATTTAATGGATCATTTGTTTCTTCACGATCTCTTTACACCTGCTCTCTTCAGGTAAATGAGATATCTTTTCACATCTTTTGTGTTGAAGAAACAAATGATATTTAAAGAATTTCTTGTGGTTTAATGTAACATAAGAATAGCCTTACTGGGTCACACCAAAGATCCATCTAGGCCAGTATCCTGTCTTTCGACAGAGGCCAGTGCCAGGTGCCCCAGAGGGAATGAACAGAACAGGTAATCATCAAGTGATCTATCCCCTGTCACTCATTCCCAGCTTCTGGCAAACAGAGGCTAGGGACACCATTCCTGCCCATCCTGGCTAATAGTCATGGATGGACCTATCCTCCATGAATTTATCTAGTTCTTTTTTGAACCCCATTATGGTCTTGGCCTTCATAACATCCTCTGGCAAGGAGTTCCACAGGTTGACTGTGCATTGTGTGAAGAAATACTTTTTATTTGTTTTAAACCTGCTGCCTATTAATTTCATTTAGTGACCCCTAGTTCTTGTGTTATGAGAAGTAGTAAACAACACGTCCTTATCTACTTTCTCTACACCAGTCATGATTTTATAGACCTCAATCATATCTCGCCTTAGCCGTCTTTTTTCCAAGCTGAAAAGTCCCAGTCTTATTAATCTCTCCTCATACGGAAGCCATTCCATACCCCTAATCATTTTTGTTGCCCTTTTCTGAACCTTTTCCAATTCCAATATATCTTTTTTGAGATGGGGTGACCACATATGCACACAGTATTCAAGATGTGGGCGTACCATGGATTTATATAGAGGCAACATGATATTTTCTGTCCTATTATCTTATCCCTTTCTTAATTATTCCCAGCATTCTGTTAACTTTTTTGACTGCCACTGTACATTGAGTGGATGTTTTCAGAGAACTATCCACAATGACTCCAAGATCTCTTTCTTGAGTGGTAACAGCTAATTTAGACCCCATCATTTCATATGTATAGTTTGGAAAGCATAATCCCATGTGCATTACTTGCATTTATGAACACTGAATCTTATCTGCCATTTTGTTGCCAGGTCACCCAGTTTTGAGAGATCCTTTTGTAGCTCTGCCTGGGTCTTAACTATCTTGAGTAATTTTGTATCATCCGCAAATTTTGCCACCTCACTATTTGCCCCTTTTTCCAGATCATTTATAAATTTGTTGAATAGGAATGGTCCCAGAACAGACCCCTGGGGCACACCACAATTTACCTCTCTCCATTCTGAAAACTGACCATTTATACATACCCTTTGTTTCCTATCTTTTAACCAGTTACCAGTCCATGAGAGCACCTTCCCTCTTATCCCGTAGCAGCTTACTTTGCGTAAAAGCCTTTGGTGAGGGACCTTGTCAAAGGCTTTCTGAAAATCTAAGTACACTATATCCACTGGATCCCATTGGTCCACATGCTTGTTGACCTCCTCAAAGAATTCTAGTAGATTGGTGAGGCATGATTTCCCTTTACTAAAACCATTTGACTCTTCCTCAACAAATTATGTTCATCTATATTTATGACAATATTGTTCTTTATTATAGTTTCAACCAGTTTGCCCGGTACTGAAGTCAGGCTTACAGGCCTGTAAATGCCGGGATCACCTTTGGAGCCTTTTTCAAAAAAATTGGCGTCGCATTAACTATCCTCCAGTCATCTGGTACAGAAGCGGATTTAAATGATATGTTACAGACTACAGTTAATCTGCAATTTCACATTTGGTGTTCCTTGAGAACTCCTGGGTGAATATCATCTGGTCCTGGTGACTTATTACTGTTACATTTATTAATTTGTTCCAAAACCACCTCTAATGATATCTCAATCGGGGACAATTCCTCAGAATTGTCACCTAAAAAGAATGGCTCAGGTTTGAGAATCTCCTTCACATCATCAGCCGTGAAGACAGATGCAAAGAATTAATTTAGTTTCTCCGCAATGGCGTTATCGTCCTTGAGTGCTCCTTTAGCACCTGGATCGTTCAGTGGCCCCACTGGTTGTTTAGCATGCTTCTTGCTTCGGATGTACTTTAAAAAAAAAAAAAATTCCTGTTACTTTTTGAGTCTTTGGCTAACTGTTTGTGTTCTGTTTTGACTATTTGCACTTCAAAAATTGCTCCTTTAGCCCTCCGAATTTCCATCTAATACTTTATTTGCCACAGCATTTGCTCCTTTATTTGACTTCCCTAGGTTTGGGTTCCATTTTCTGAAGGATATCTCTCTGACTCAAATACCTCAAATATTTTATCATTAACTATACAGGGTTTTTTTCCTTGCCTTTTTTCCTTGTTTTGTTTTGTTTTGGGGAATGCATGCCATTTTTGAGATTATTATTATGACTTGCTCAAGTAGACTCCATGCCAACTCTTTTAATTTCTTTTGTCTTAATTTAAAATGAGGAAGCTAGTCAAAGAAAACAAAAATTTGGTAAAGTATGGTATCCAGTGACAGCACTTGTGATTTCCCTCCCTCTTCCCCCCATTCCTGGAATTTTGAGCTTAATTACATTGAAACCAGTGTTACTTAATGGCTCAACATTAGTCCTTGGACTACTTGTGTGATTGTTAGTCCAGATCAAACATAGCCTCTCCTGGTGCTTTAGAAAGCAGTCATGTAAGATGTTGAGATTGTTTCTCTAAACCTTGTTCTATTGCAATACCTGACCAGTTTATATGGAAATAGTAGAAGTCACCCATTGTTATTTTTTAGGCCTTGTCTACATACAAATAATTGCACTGTTTTTAACTAAAGTTGTTTTAAAAAACAAAACACCTAGATTTAGAGTGGTAGCCGTGTTAGTCTGTATCAGCAAAAACAATGAGGAGTCCTTGTGGCACCTTAACAAGTAACACATTTATGTGGGATAACATAATTTTGGCAATTAACTGATCTTTAACTATTCGTGGTAAATAGGCCCAATGGCCTGTGATGGGATGTTAGATGGGGTGGGATCGGAGTTACTACAGAGAATTCTTTCCTGGGTATCTGGTTGGTGAATCTTGCCCACATGCTCAGGGTTCAGCTGATAGCCATATTTGGGGTTGGGAAGAAATTTTCCTCCAGGGCAGATTGGAAGAGGCCCTGCGGGTTTTTCGCCTTCCTCTGCAGCATAGGGCACGGATCACTTGCTGGAGGATCTCTGCACCTTGAAGTCTTTAAACCATGATTTGAGGACTTCAATAGCTCAGACATAGATGAGAGGTTTATTGCAGGAGTGGGTGGGTGAGATTCTGTGGCCTGCATTATGCAGGAGGTCAGACTAGATGATCATAATGGTCCCTTCTGACCTTAATATCTATGAATCTATAAGTTTTCGTGGGCTACAACCCACTTCATCAGATGCATGGAGTGAAATATACAGTAAGCAGTGTATATATATAAAATATATACAGCACATGAAAAGATGCGAGTTGCCTTACCAAGTGGCGGGTCAGTGCTAATGAGGCCAATTCACTTAAGATGGAAGTGGCCTATTCTGAACAGTTGACAAGAGAATAGGCCACTTCCACCTTAATTTAATTGGCCTCGTTGGCACTGACCTCTTCTCCCCCCCCACTTGGTGGCTCCATCTAGGTTATATTTCCCTAGTTTATTTAGAAAAGGTCATATGAGACAGGTATCAAAAGCCTTACTAAAAGTCAAGCTATACCTCATCTCCCAAAGTCCTTTTCTGTGTCACAATTTCCAAAGTATCGTCTGCTATTATAGAAGTGTGATTGTAACAGGGATCTACCCAATTTTACTCTGGTGCCTCATTTTCCCTTAATCTCCCATGGGTTTTTCGTCTTCAGCAGGGGTGACATAATTCTCTGGCCAAGGCACAAAAAGATCATCCCTTTAAATCAACCAGACAAACACACACCTTCCATCAAAGTCTCATGAGGCACAGCCCTTTCTTCCCTAAGGGTCTGTTTTCTTTCTGCAACCACCTCTTCAACACGGCTTTCTCTTGGGGCTCAGCTCTGGCCCTTCTGAGCTCTTAGTTCCTTCATCCTTCCCTTGTTCAGAGGAGTCACTGCATTACCTTGCTTGATGGCAGTATGACAGTCTGTCCATCCTCCTCCTTAATATTAGAAGATTAAGGGAAACTCATAGGGTGGCAGCATAGGGGTAACTCACATCCATTGTTGGTTATGGGTTCCCAGCCTTGGGTAACCTGAATAACCAGGCTGTCTGCCCAGTCAATCCCAAAACTTCCCTGTCTTCCTCCTGTGTTCTCCCAGCCTGTCCTCCTTCTCTTTGTAGAGCACTGACTCCCAGGTCTGTTTTTTTCTGAGTCCTCCCACCCACTCCTGCTGAAGCATCCATTCCCAGTGCCACTCTCTCTGGAGTCTCTCTGATCTGATCTTGCTCTGATCACAGGTCACTAACTTCCATGAATGCCCAGTTTAGGTCGCATCTGCTTTGTAACATGACTTCAGCACTCTATCCCTTCATCTAGGGAGGCAAGCTAAGCGTGGCACAGGTGTACTGAGGTCTACCCCAAAAAAGGTCACTCACCCTGTAACAGTGACCTACATTCTTTGTTCCTAGATGTATGACCGTGTCAGATAGCTGTATTAAAACCATTTGTTTGACAGGGGCCCCAGTTTACCAAGTGATCCAGATTGCTGTGTATGACAGCCTGTCCCACTCATTATTACCACTCCCCCAATCTTTATGTCAGCTACAAATTTTATTAGCAGTGATTTTGTATTTACTTTTGGTCTTGATAAAAGATTGAATAGCATCAGTTTCAACTGATTCTGAAGAACCCACTAGAAACACATCCCCTATTGATAACTGCTTTGACATCTGTCAGCTAGCCAGTTCTTAATCCATTTAATATGTACTGTACTGATATTGTATAGGTGCTAATTTTTAATCAGAATGTTGTGTGATACCCAGTCAAATGCTTTACAAAAGTCAAAATCTATTACATCTATGCAGTTACCTTATCAACCAAACTTGCAATCATCATCAATAATTAATCAGGTTTGTTTGTCAAGAGCTGTTTTTTATAAAACCATGTTGACTGCATTACATTAGATTCCCAGCATAGTTATTGTTTGACTCTCATATCAGCTTTTCAATTATTTTTCTTGAGGTTGATGTTGGGCTAGCTGGTCTATTTTACTAGATCCCCCTGTTTTCCCCTTTCTGAATATTGGCACACCATTATTGCTGTTCTAGTCTTTGGGAATTTCCCTGGTATTCCAGGATTTATTAAAATTAATATTGGTGTAAATATTAATATGCTATTGAAATGGATGAGGCAGTTTACTCCTCTCCAATTATTTTTTCCGATGTCTGCAGAGTAGAACAGTTGTCACTGCATCAGTAACACTTGGTTTGTATTTTCAAGGTTACTTCACAACCATGGGACCTAGACAATTACTTTCGTAAATGAAAGCTGAGCTTCTTCTGTAATTATCTAATGCCAGTCACGAGAGCCCTGGGCACCGGCCTGTAGTACCTTAATTTGGCTTTGCACACAGCGGTCACTAGCATACCAAGAAAACACATAGGTCCAGACCAGTGCTGGGTCACAGACCAGTGCGGTATCCATTAGACCAGACTTTTAGATTCTAGAGCACAAAGTTGGTGCAAGTTCCACAGCCTTGCATAGACCGGCTCTGCTATCACCATAGTAATCTAGCCACTGGTGTGTGATTTCCTAGTGACTCTGGGCACCTACAGTCAAAACACACCTGTTGATTTTTCTTTTCCAGGTCCCAGTTAATATGACCCTTGTCCAGCTCTGCAGGTGAGACTGCCATGAAAATAATTCCTGCATCTGAGATGAAGGGAATCCTGTCTGAGGCATGCAGAGTGAGCTGCTTGAGTCAAGCACTTTGGGGGAATGGAAAAGTTTTGTGTCTGAGACAAGGTTTTGGAGGAGAAACCACACTGTCTCTGGGAAAGGAATATGGGGAAGGTTTCAGATATGTGATGGGGTATACTCTAAGGTGGTATGTGTGTGAGTGAGTAGAAGATCTTTGGCCTGGGATGGGCAGAGAAGGAGTAGAGAGCAGGCCCTGGTTTTGGGATAGATTGGGAGTGGAGGGGCAGGTCACAGACAGAGATGTGGTTGAGAAGGGAAGGGACTCAGACTTGGAAGTGGTTTGGAAAAAAGGAGGTGGGGGAAGGCCCCAGTTCTTCTTCAAGTGATGATCCCAATGTGTTTTTCACACACGGATATACATGCGTGTCTGAGTCTGGAATTGTTCAAAAGCAGTGTCCATTGATCTACACGTGCAGTAGCTCCCTTTGTGCTCCCGACCAAGGAGATCTGAGGCAGGGCGGGTCGATGCCTCTCCAGTTCCTTCTTACCTCTGCATAGCCTGAGTTGGAGTCATGTCCTCCTTCATTATAACCTGTAAAGTAGAAAATATTTTTAAGTAGATTAGTTTAATTTTCTAATAAGTTTAGAGTAGTTTTTTCCTCCCCAGGTGAGGGAAACCATCCCTGGTTCCGGGACTATGCCGAGTCCCGGGATTCAAGAACTGTGTCTCCTGCCCTTGCTTCTTCTCCATCAATGATGAACATCAACAGTGCTTGTCCTGTCTGAGAGCAGCACGTATCTCTGCAAAGTTCAGTATCTGTCGATCCTACCACCCAGAACTTGAGAGGCACGGGGGCTTTGCCTAAGAAAGTACCTGATGGAGGAGGCTATGAGGCCCCACTCTGATCCAGGCCCAGGAGAACCCCCTGTATGTTGGCCTCAACCAACCAGCAGTGCCCTCCAAGCATGTGCCTTGAAGTGGAGCCTCTAACACTGAAGCCCAAGGGCTCTTCCTCCAGGGCTCCCCATGAAAGTAGAGAGCACTCTGATGGGCACAAGGACAGAACCATGCAGAGGACAGTCAATAAGAAATGTGTTTCCTCCCTGAGACGGTCCAGGTTGGGTGAGATGTCATGTGTCACTCAGAACCAATGGAACCAGCTTTGCCAAAGACCCCCAAGCTGGAAGGCAAGGTGGGCAAAAAGAGAAATCTGCCAGTTCTGAAGGTGGTACCGAAGCATAAAGCACAGATGCTTACTGGTTCTATGAGTCCTGGTCTGCACCAATTGTCGGCACCGCCTTGTTCATTTAAAGACCATTCAACTGTAACAGATGAGCTGAGTCCTTCAGGTGTAACTGCTGGAACTCCTTGGACCCTAGGCTGTTACTTATGTAACATTGGAGGGTATATTCAATTTGGTGGTGACACAGGTGATTGCAGACAGAGTTTGGTTGCACTATCAGAAATTCACCCTGGCAGATAAGAGCTCTAAGAGACTAGACCTCCTTATAAGGAAGGTCTTCTCCTCCACAGGCCTGCAATTTTATGTCATTTAACTACCAACCTTTGTTAGTGAAATATGACTTTAATAACTACTCCAGGCTCACATCCACAGTTGGATACTAGTCTAATAGGTTCTACTGGCTGTAGAATGACTGTGCCTAATAGGGTACAAAATGTGAGCAAGGCCAAACAGCAAAAATTAAGATGTTTGTACACCAATGCGAGGAGCCTAGGTAACAAAATGGAGGAACTAGAGCTACTGGTGCAGGAAGTGAAACCAGATATTATAGGGATAACAGAAACATGGTGGAATAGTAGTCATGAGTGAACTACAGGTATTGAAGGGTATGTGCTGTTTAGGAAAGACAGACATAAAGGTAAAGGTGGTGGAGTAGCATTGTATATTAATGATGAGGTAGAATGTAAAGAAATAAGAAGCGATGCAATGGATAAGACAGAGTCCGTCTGGGCAAAAATTACATTGGAGAAGATAACTAGTAGAGCCTTTCCTACGATAGTGCTTGGGGTGTGCTATAGACCTCTGGGATCTAATTTGGATATGGATAGAGCCCTCTTTAATGTTTTTAATAAAGTAAATACTAATGGAAACTGCATGATCATGGGAGACTTTAACTTCCCAGATATAGACTGGAGGACCAGTGCTAGTAATAATAATAGGGCTCAGATTTTTCTAGATGCGATAGCTGATGGATTCCTTCATCAAGTAGTTGCTGAACCGACTAGAGGGGATTCCATTTTAGATTTAATTTTGGTGAGTAGCGAGGACCTCACAGAAGAAATGGTTGTAGGGGATAATCTTGGCTCAAGTGATCATGAGCTAATTCAGTTCAAACTGAACGGAAGGATTAACAAAATAAATCTGCAACTAGGGTTTTTGATTTCAAAAGGGCTGACTTTCAAAAATTAAGGAAATTAGTTAGGGAAGTGGATTGGACTGAAGAATTTATGGATCTAAAGGTAGAGGAGGCCTGGGATTACTTTAAATCAAAGCTGCAGAAGCTATCAGAAGCCTGTATCCCAAGAAAGGGGAAAAAATTCATAGGCAGGAGTTGTAAACCAAGCTGGATGAGCAAGCATCTTAGAGAGGTGATTAAGAAGAAGCAGAAAGCATACAGGGAGTGGAAGATGGGAGGGATCAGCAAGGAAAGCTACCTTATTGAGGTCAGAACATGTAGGGATAAAGTGAGACAGGCTAAAAGTCGAGTCGAGTTGGACCTTGCAAAGGGAATTAAAACCAATAGTAAAAGCCATATAAATAAGAAGAAACTAAAAGAAGAAGTGGGGCACTAAACACTGAGGATGGAGTGGAGGTTAAAGATAACCTAGGCATGGCCCAATATCTAAACAAATACTTTGCCTCAGTCTTTAATAAGGCTAAAGAGGATCTTAGGGATAATGGTAGCATGACAAATGGGAATGAGGATATGGAGGTAGATATTACCATATCTGAGGTAGAAGCAAAACTCAAACAGCTTAATGGGACTAAATCGGGGAGCCCAGATAATCTTCATCCAAGAATATTAAAGGAATTGGCACCTGAAATTGCAAGCCCATTAGCAAGAATTGTTAATGAATCTGTAAACTCAGGAGTTGTATCGTATGATTGGAGAATTGCTAATATAGTTCCTATTTTTAAGAAAGGAAAAAAAAGTGATCTGGGTAACTACAGGCCTGTTAGTTTGACATCTGTAGTATACAAGGTCCTGGAAAAATTTTGAAGGAGAAAATAGTTAAGGACATTGAAGTCAATGGTAAATGGGACAAAATACAACATGGTTTTACAAAAGGTAGATCGTGCCAAACCAACCTGATCTCCTTTTTTGAAAAAGTAACAGATTTTTTAGATAAAGGAAATGCAGTGGATCTAATTTACCTAGATTTCAGTAAGGCATTTGATACCATGCCACGGGGAATTAAGTTAAATTGGAGAAGATGGGGATCAATATGAACATCAAAAGGTGGATAAGGAATTGGTTAAGGGGAGACTGCAACGGGTCCTACTGAAAGGCGAACTGTCAGGCTGGAGGGAGGTTACCAGTGGAGTTCCTCAGGGATCGGTTTTGGGACCAATCCTATTTAATCTTTTTATTCCTGACCTCGGCACAAAAAGTGGGAGTGTGCTAATAAAGTTTGCAGATGATACAAAGCTGGGAGGTATTGCCAATTCAGAGAAGGATCGGGATATTATACAGGAGGATGTGGATGACCTTGTAAACTGGAGTAATAGTAATAGGATGAAATTTAATAGTGAGAAGTGTAAGGTTATGCATTTAGGGATTAATAACAAGAATTTTAGTTATAAGCTGGGGACGCATCAATTAGAAGTAATGGAAGAGGAGAAGGACCTTGGAGTATTGGTTCATCATAGGATGACTATGAGCTGCCAATGTGATATGCCTGTGAAAAAAGCTAATGCGGTTTTGGGATGCATCAGGAGAGGCATTTCCAGTAGGCATAAGGAGGTTTTAGTACCATTATACAAGGCACTGGTGAGACCTCACCTGGAATACTGTGTGCAGTTCTGGTCTCCCATGTTTAAAAAGGATGAATTGAAACTGGAGCAGGTACAGAGAAGGGCTACTAGGATGATCTGAGGAATGGAAAACTTGTCTTATGAAAGGAGACATAAGGAGCTTGGCTTGTTTAGCCTAACTAAAAGAAGGTTGAGGGGAGATATGATTGCTCTCTATAAATAAATCAGAGGGATAAATACCTGAGAGGGAGAGGAATTATTTAAACTCAGCACCAATGTGGACACAAGAACAAATGGGTATAAACTGGCCACCAGGAAGTTTAGACTTGAAATTAGACTAAGGTTTCTAACCATCAGAGGAGTGAAGTTTTGGAATAGCCTTCTAAGGGAAACAGTGGGGGCAAAAGATCTATCTGGCTTTAAGATTCTATTCAATAAGTTTATGGAGGAGAGTATGATGGGATAATGTGATTTTTGTAATTAATTGATCTTTAAATATTCAGGGTAAATAGGCCTAATCCCCTGAGATTGGATATTAGATGGATGGGATCTGAGTTACCCAGGAAAGAATTTTCTGTAGTATCTGGCTGGTGAATCTTGCCCATATGCTCAGGGTTTAGCTGATCGCCATATTTGGGGTTGGGAAGGAATTTTCCTCCAGGGCAGATTGGAGAGGCCCTGGAGGTTTTTCGCCTTCCTCTGTAGCATGGGGCACGGGTCACTTGAGGGAGGATTCTCTGCTCCTTGAAGTCTTTAAACCATGATTTGAGGACTTCAATAGCTCAGACATAGGTGAGGTTTTTCATAGGAGTGAGTGGGTGAGGTTCTGTGGCCTGCATTATGCAGGAGGTCGGATTAGATGATCAGAATGGTCCCTTCTGACCTTAGTATCTATGAATCTATGATTTCAGAGATAAACTTCCTGTAGCCTTTTATTTATTTAAAGTGAAATGTATGACATCACCGTGGGTTCGTCTCTGGTTTCTATAGTGAAACTCAAGGAGCTCAATCTATTTAGATTAACAAAGAGAAAGTTAAAGGGGTGATTTGATCAGTCTGTAAATACGTAGGAGGGGACAGATATTTAATAATGAGCTCTCCAGTCTAGCAGACAAAGGAATACAAGTTGAAGCTTGAGAAATTCAAACTGGAAATAGGCATACAATTTTAATAGGGCTGTTGATTAATCTCAGTTAACTCGTGATTAACTCAAAAAATTAATTGTGATTAATCACACTGTTTAACAATAGAATACCAATTGAAATTTAATAAAATATTTTTGGATGTTTTTCTACATTTTCAAATATTGATTTCTGTTGGACTGCAATACAAAGTGTACAGTACTCACTTTATATTATTTTTATTACAAATATTTGCACTATAGAAATGATAAACAAAAGTAATAGTATTATTCAGTTCACCTAATACAAGTACTGTAGTGCAATCTCTTTATCATGACAGTATAACTTGCAAATGTAGATTTTTTTTTTGTTTTTTTGTTGCATAACGGCACTCAAAAACAAAATAATGTAAAACTTTAGAGCCTACAAATCCTCTCAGTTCTACTTCTTGTTCAGTCAGTTGCTCAGACAAACAAGTTTGTTTACATTTATGGGAGATATTCTGCCTGCTTCTTATTTATAATGTCACCTGAAAGGGAGAACAAGTGTTCGTATGGCATTTTTGTAGCCGGTGTTACAAGGTATCTGCGTGCCAGATATGCAAAACATTCATATGCCCCTTCATGCTTCGGCCACCATTCTAGAGGACATGCTTCCATGCTGATGATGCTCGTTAAAAAAATAATGCATAAAAAAATAAAAAATTAAATTTGTGACTGAACTCCTTGTGGGAGAATTATAGGTCTCCTGTTCTGTTTTACCCACATTCTGCCATATTTTCATGTTTATAGCAGTCTCGGATGATGACCAAACACATGTTCATTTTAAGAATATTTTCACAGCAGATTTGACAAATTGCAAAGAAATACCAATGTGAGATTTCCAAAAATAGCTACAGCACTCAACCCAAGGTTAAAGAATCTGAAGTGCCATTCAAAATCTGAGAGGGACAAGGTGTGGAGCATACTTTCAGAAGTCTTAAAAGAGCAACACTCCAATGCGGAAACTACAGAATCCGAACCACCAAAAAAGAAAATCAACCTTCAGCTGGTGGCATCTGACTCAAATGATGAAAATGAACATACGTCGGTCCACTCTGCTTTGGATTGTTATCAAGCAGAATCCATCATCAGCATGGAAACGTGTTCTCTGGAATGTTGGCCGAAGCATGAAGGGGCATATGAATGTTTAGCATATCTGGCACGCAGATACCTTGCAACACCGGCTACAAAAGTGCCATGCGAACTCCTGTTCTCACTTTCAGGTGACGTAAACAAGAAGCGGGCAGCATTATCTCCTGCAAATTGTAAAAACTTGTTTTTCTGAACAAGAAGTAGGACTGAGTGGACTTGTAGGCTCGAAAGTTTTACATTCTTTTTTATTTTTGAATGCAGTTTTTGTACATAATTCTACGCTTGTAAGTTCAATTTTCATGATGAAGAGATTGCACTACAGTATTTGTATTAGGTAAATTGAAAAATACTATTTTGTTTTTACAGTGCAAATATTTGTAATAAATATATATATATATAAGTGAGCAGTGCACACTTCGTATTCTGTTATAATTGAAATCAATATATTTGAAAATGTAGAAAACGTTCACAAATATTTAAACAAATGGTATTTTATTATTGTTTAACAATGTTCTCAGACGTTCTTGTTAACTGCTGGAAATGGCCCACCTTGATTATCACCACAAAAGGTTTTCCTCCTCCCCCTCCCGCTTCCTGCTGGTAATAGCTCATCTTAAGCGATCACTCTCCTTACAGCGTGTATGATAAAACCCATTGTTTCATGTTCTCTGTGCGTGTGTATAAAATCTCCCCACTGTATTTTCCACTGAATGCATCCGATGAAGTGAGCTGTAGCTCACGAAAGCTTATGCTCAAATAAATTTGTTAGTCTCTAAGGTGCCACAAGTACTCCTATTCTTTTTATGAATACAGACTGACATGGCTGCTGCTCTGAAACTTGTCATTATGCAAGGCACTAAATTTAGCTGTATGGTGGAAATCTATCAACTTCATGAAAAAACTTGTACAGATACAGACAGACATCATTTTCCTCTCCAAATGCAAACAATGGACATATCCAAAAGGACTGAAGATAAAAAATCCATTACAATTTACATACCACACAGACTATGCTGACAGCTTGTGCCACACTCTCAAAGAAACTGCGGAACCACCTGATCAACATCCTCTACAGCAAACAGGGAAAGATTAGAATGAGCTCTCAAAACTGGATACTTTCATAAAGAACCAACCTTCTACACAAACTTCCTCGTGGCTGGACTTTACAAAAACTAGACAAGCCATTTACAACACACACTTTGCTTCTCTACAAAAGAAAAAGGACACTAAACTATCTAAACCCTACATGCCACAAGGGACCACAACAGTGGTTTCCTTAACCCACCCGCAATATTGTTAATCTATCCAACTATACTCTTAGCCAAGCAGAAGAATCTGTCCTATCTCGGGGCCTCTCCTTTTGCCCTTCCACTCCCACGAACATGATACAGTTCTGTGGTGACCTAGAATCCTGTTTTCGACGTCTCCGACTCAAGGAATATTTCCAACACACCTCTGAACAATATACTAACCCACAGAGACCTTCCTACCAAGAATACAAAAAGAAGGATTCTGGGTGGACTCCTCCTGAAGGTCGAAACAACAGACTGGACTTCTAGAGTGCTTCTGCCAACGTGCACGGGCTGAAATTGTGGAAAAGCAGCATCACTTGCCCCATAACCTCAGCCGTGCAGAAAACAATGCCATCCACAGCCTCAGAAACAACTCTGACATCATAATCAAAAAGACAGCACCTCCTTTGTCAGCCATCATCATGAATACGTCGGAATATGAACAAGAGGCTACTAGGCTGCTCTCCAACACCACTTTCTACAAGCCATTATCCTCTGATCCCACTGAGAGTTACCAAAGAAACTACAGCATTTGCTCAAGAAACTCCTTGAAAAAGCACAAGAACAAATCCGCACAGACACACCCTTGGAACCCCGACCTGGGGTATTCTGTCTGCTACCCAAGATCCATAAACCTGGAAATCCTGGACACCCCATCATCTCAGGCATTGGCACCCTGACAGCAGGATTGTCTGGCTATGTAGACTTCCTCCTCAGGCCCTACACTCCCAGCACTCCCAGCTATCTTCGAGACACCACTGACTTCCTGAGGAAACTACAGTCCATAGGCTAACGTAGTGGCTGAACTTTGTGACTTTGTCCTCACCCATAACTATTTCACATTTGGGACAATGTATACCTTCAAATCAGCGGCACTGCGATGGGTACCCGCATGGCCCCACAGTATGCCAACATTTTTATGGCTGACTTAGAACAACGCTTCCTCAGCTCTCGTCCCCTAATGCCCCTACTCTTCTTGCGCTACACTGAAGACATCTACATCATCTGGACCCATGGAAAAGAAGCCCTTGAGGAATTCCACCATGATTTCAACAATTTTCATCCCACCATCAACCTCAGCCTGGACCAGTCCACACAAGAGATCCACTTCCTGGACACTACAGCGCTAATAAGCGATGGTCACATAAACACCACCCTATACCAGAAACCTACTGACCGCTATTCCTACCTACATGCCTCTAGCTTTCATCCAGATCACACCGCACGATCCATTGTCTACAGCCAAGCTCTACGATATAACCGCATTTGCTCCAACCCCTCAGACAGAGACAAACACTACAAGATCTCTATCATGCATTCTTACAACTACAGTACCCACCTGGTGAAGTGAAGAAACAGATTGACAGAGCCAGAAGATACCCAGAAGACACCTACTACAGGACAGGCCCAACAAAGAAAATAACAGAACGCCACTAGCCATCACCTTCAGCCCCCAATTAAAACCTCTCCAACGCATCATCAAGGATCTACAACCTATTCTGAAGGATGACCCATCACTCTCACAGATCTTGGGAGACAGGCCAGTCCTTGCTTACAGACAGCCCCCCAACCTGAAGCAAATACTCACCAGCAACCACACACCACACAACAGAACCACTAACCAGGAACCTATGCTTGCAACAAAGCCCGTTGCCAACTGTCCACATATCTATTCGGGGACACCATCATAGGGCCTAATCACATCAGCCACACTATCAGAGGCGGCCTCATGCGCATCGACCAATGGATGCCATGACATTGGTCAAACTGGACAGTCTCTATGTAAAAGAATAAATGGACACAAATCAGATGTCAAGAATTATAACATTCAAAAACCAGTTGGAGAACACTTCAATCTCTCGGTCACTCAATTACAGACCTGAAAGTGGCTATTCTTCAAAAAAAACTTCAAAAACAGACTCCAACGAGAGACTGCTGAATTGGAATTAATTTGCAAACTGGATACAATTTAGGCTTGAATAGAGACTGGGAGTGGATGAGTCATTACACAAAGTAAAACTATTTCCCCATGTTATTTCTCCCACCCCACCCCCCACTGTTCCTCAGCTATTCTTAACTGCTGGAAATGGCCCACCTTGATTATCACTACAAAAGGTTTTCCTCCTTTTCCCCCCCCCCCTTCCTGCTGGTAATAGCTCATCTTAAGTGATCACTCTCCTTACAGTGTGTATGATAAAACCCATTGTTTCATGTTCTCTATGTGTGTGTATAAATCTTCCCACTGTATTTTCCACTGAACGCATCCGATGAAGTCAGCTGTAGCTCACAAAAGCTTATGCTCTAATAAATTTGTTAGTCTCTAAGGTGCCACAAGTACTCCTTTTCCTTTTGCAATTAATTGTGCGATTAATCATGATTAAATTTTTAATCACTTGACAGCCCTAAATTTTAAGTAAGAGTAATCAACAGTAGGAGCAACTTACCAAAGATTGTGCTGTGTTCTCCATCTCTGGTAACTTTTAAAATCAAGATTGGACCTTTTTCTAAAAGATTCTCTAGTATAAACAGGAATTATTTCAGGTAAATTCTGGGGCCTGTGTTATAACTGAGATCATACTAGATGGTCAGAGTGGTTGGTCCCTTCTAATCTTGGAATCTATGAAAACCCACCCAGTGTTTGTTTGTTTTTGTTTTTTCCCCAAAGGCTAGCATCAATACCTTGGAGTCTTTGTTCTGCATTTGAATATTATCTGAACTCCAGACACCAGCCCCATATGAGGAGTTGGGGAAAACGTGTTCTTTCAACTTCAGCCAATCTCTAGTAAGATCATCAATCCCTGTGTGTTCTGATTCAGAAGTTGCTTGACTCTTTTCTGGTGTGTGGAAAGTGGAAAAGGGCCAAGACTAAAACAGGGTTCAAAAAAGAACTAATAAATTCTTGGAGGATAGGGCCATCAATGGCTATTAGACAAGATGGGCAGGGATGGTGTCCCTAGCCTCTGTTTGCCAGAAGCTGGACATGGCTGACAGGAGATGGATCACTTGATGATTCCCTGTTCTGTTCATTCCCTCTGGGGCACCTGGCATTGGTCACTGTTGAAAGACAGGATACTGGGCTAGATGGACCTTTGGTCTGATCCAGTGTGGCCGTTCTTATGCTACAGTTTCTAGATCAACAGAGTGAAATCACCTCTGGAGCTTTTCTCAGATTTGGAGGCTCTAGGAACACATGAAGTCCAAGGATAATGACTACAAACAACAATCACAAGTACAAAGTTTTATCTGTACTACACGTTTTTTTAATCAACTTTTTAATTTACAAAAGGCATTTGCCCATTTTCTTCTGTTATATACAAGAATAATTTTCTCACCTATTACCTCTTTAACTTATTGATAAAACCTTGTTATGAGTAGTTGGAAATGATGGTGCTCAGGTCTGTGTTAAGCCACATGGTTGCTTGCATCTACATGGTGCCATTTGCCAGGCTCCACTTATGGTGTCTGCAGACTTGTCTCCACTAGATTTACCGACCGAGCAGGGACCACATCGATTCCAGATTACTGTTCCCACCAGAGTTCTCCTCTCTTGAAAAGGTCACAGTGGGGACTTCTTTCAGCCCTCCTGCGCCTAGGACCACCCTTGTTTCAGACGTCTCCCTTCTGGGATGAGGGCCACTCATCTGGACATCTACACTGCTCAGGGTACCTGGACCCCACAAGAGGCAGGCTACATATAAACTTACTGGAACTGAGGGTGGTCTGCCTTGTGTGCAAGGCCTTCCTTCCCCTCATGCTGGACAATATCACTGCGGTAGTTTATATAAATAAACAGGGAGGAGCAAGATCTCGTCTCCTCTGTCCGGAAGCTGTCAGACTTTGGAATTGGTGTGTTAGGCACCACATCACAATACAGGCTGTATACCTTCTGGGTATTCACAATGCCCTTGCAGACAAGCTAAGTAGAAGATTCTCTGCAGATCGTGAATGGGAGATTCATGACTCAGTCCTAACTATGATATTTACACAATGAGGTGCTCACTATGAAACCTCTTTGCATCATAGATGAACAGAAAGCTTCCCCATGTTGTTTTAGGGGAGCCATAGATCGCAACTCACAGGGTGCTGCTCCCCTGCTGTCTTGGATGGATGGCTTCAGATCCTCCTATCCACCCCCCCACTCCCACAAGTTACAGAGAAAATTGATATTGACTTTGTCACTGCATTTCTCATAGTACATGAGTATCATTCTCATGATTCATGGAACTTCTAACCATGTCCACCCACCCATTTATCAGGACCACCCATTTCTGGATCTCCTAATCCAGCATAGGGGGAAAATCAACCACCCCAATCTGGGCTCATTCCCCTTCACAGCCTGGTGTTTGGATGGGCTTCGGAAATTGAATGGGGGCAGAGCATAAGCATTCTGAAAATCCTTAACCAAAGTAGAAAGGATTCTGCTAGAACCTGCTACCTAACCAAATGGAGGTACTTTTTGGCATGGGCATGACTCCACCAACATTTGCTAGATACTATGGGCATTGTGGCTATCCTGGACTCTCCTGTTCTTGAAGAATTCAGGTCTAGCTCTTAGTTTGCTGCAGATACACCTAGAACCAGTGAAAGGATGTTACGATTTATGAAGGTCTTGATCAGGACCTTCCCACCATTCCTTAAACCTATGCCTCAATGGGACCTTAACCTTGTCCTATCGACACTCACAGGACCACCCTTCAAACCTATGGCAACATGTGCCATGACCCACCTGTCCATGAAAGTGGCGTTCTTAGTGACCATCACTTCAGTCAGGAGGGTTAGTGAGCTAGGAGCCATCATTGCAGACCCTCCCTGTACAGTGTTTCACAAGAGAAATTTTCCCTTTGGTACACTCCAGATTTCTCCCCAAGATTGATTCTGAGTTTTACATCAATCAAGCAATACACTTACTTGTATTTTTCCCGAAACCCCATGCTTCCTCCAAAGAGAAGAGATTCATTTCCTTGATGGCCAGTGCACCCTGGTGTTCTATCTTCAAGGAAGCAAATCCATTAAAAATCTCTGATTATTGAGATTTTTGCAAACATCTTTGCTGCTAGCTTCCTCGCACCCTCCTGCAGTCTGAACACTGCTTGCCAATCACCCAGGTGTGGAATACACCTAGGTACCATCACTTGAAAAAGAAGTGGAGGTTACTTACTGTTACTGGAGGTTGTTTGAGATGTGTGGGCCCTAGCCGTATTCCACTACTTGCCCTCCCTCCCCATCTGCTTCACATCCTGTTGGATTTGCAATAAGAAGAGAAACTGGAGAAGCGTTGACTTGCATTGACTCTTATACCCTCAGTCAGGAGTAAAAGGGGAGCTACTGCGCATGTCAATGAATACTCCTTTTGAAGAATTTCTGGACTCTGGCTCATGGTAATACAGATAGGGACCACATATCTCGAAGAACCTCCAGTTACGGTAAGTAACCTCCACATCAGGGATGGATGGGCATACTCCACTCTTTACTGGATTAACTGATTTTTTTTATTTTTGCTGCCTCCAGGTTAGAATCACCCCTGTCACACAGCCTGGAGCTCCCCAGATGGATGGTAACACCTGTCACAATGTTGTTTCTGAGGTACCTGAACCACCCTTCCACCATCACTGAGGCAGTGCAGGGCTGGAGTTAAGACCCCAAATCCTTGTCCTTTCTCTGACTGTCTTCTGTGTTGGACTTGCAGGTGATCTATGAAATAGAGTTCAATGGGACCCATGGAATCCAGAATGTCTCTGTCCAGCTGAAAGTGACCAGTGTCTCTGGGAACTCTCTACAGCAGCGGTTCACACTGCAGTTCTGGGTCAGTGCCCTAGTCTCACATGGATCCTTGCAAAGGCTGGGGTTAGTGCCCTGACTTCATTTGAGTCCTTGGGTGAGGAGATCTGGTTAGTACCATGAGAGCATGTGGACCCTGAGGGATCAGGGGTCAATGTCCCAGTCTTATATAGGTCCTGTGGCGTATTGGGGTCAGTGGTTTGGTCTTGGGTAGGCCCTCAAGGTAGGGGGAGGTGGGCTCAGTGTCCTGATCTTGTGCAAGGTTGGAGGGGCTTGGTGTCCTGCTCTTGCATGGTCTCTGCGGGAGGGGAGGGAAGAGATCAGGGTCAATATTTTTGTCCCAGGCATGTTATGTAAAGAGAGGATAGGAGGCAGTGCTGTATTTCACTTGTTCTGAGCAAAGCTGCTGGTGTCCTTTCCAGGTGTTACTTGACCTGTGCCCTGGCAGTGGGGGTTGGGAATTGCCCTGAAGGGTCAGTGACCTTTTCCAACCCCTTAGGTTCTGAGGCTGGAGGACAAAGCTGGGAAATATTAAATCTGTCAGTGAGTTAGTGCTAAAGAGGCCCACTCTCATGCCAAGTGGCTACAGTGTAACGTGGGAGGTGTGGTGAGGTTGTTTGGTTGACTCAGAACAACAGAAGCTTGTTGAGGTAATCCCCAAAACCCCTCTCCAGTAAGGACAATGTAATAAGTGTGTGTTTGTGAGTGGAGAATATCGGGGACCCAAAACTTCAGGGCTGTGGAAGGGCAAGGGTGAGTTCTTCCTTTGAGTATCCTCTGCATATTCCCACTCATGGGAATGTTCTGACCAGAGCAGCTGAAGGGTAAAATTCTACTAGAAGTAGCCATTGGAGCATCCATGCGCCTCCCTTGCTCGTTCCCCTTCTTTCCTTCCCCCACGAATTCCAAACGTTCTAGGGCAAGGGATTAAAAGGAGCATGGTGCTCCATTGCCTCCAGCTATGGCCAGCTGGATGATTACATTGTTATATTTCAGAGTAGCAGCTGTGTTAGTCTGTATTCGCAAAAAGAAAAGGAGTACTTGTGGCACCTTAGAGACTAACAAATTTATTTGAGCATAAGCTTTCGTGAGCTACAGCTCATTTCATCAGGCAGATCTGTCTCAGACTATACTGACAATTGAGCTAGTTACTGTATCTCAGAACACATCAGGTATGTTACTACAACCAGTCAGGCTGACGGCTTCTCTGAGAGTCAGTCAAGAACTGGAAAGGGTCAGGAGCTCTCTGCTGCTGCATCCTACAAAGCCCTTTTGGCATTTATGGAGAAGAACTTCTCTCCACTCTCCTTTTCCAGGAGATTGTATTCCCAATCTGAGTTACAAATGGATCGGGGCCAGTAGAGAGAGTTGGATTACAGATCAGAATAAGGGAAAACGTCTTATAATCAGTTCAGTGCTGGCCTTCTGGATCCACAGGCCCAGAGAGATTTCCAACCAGATCCATCAGTAGGGTTTTGGTCCGAGTGGCCTCAGATTGGTCCTGCTTTGAGCAGGGGGGTTGGACTAGGAAGGGATGAGTTCAGACCTTCAGCAAGACAGTATCAGGAGGACAGTTCAGTTATTATATCCAAAGGACTAGGACAACCAATGCAGCTTACTCAGAGCAAGTCATCTCTGGAAATAGGTGAAATATTCAGTGAGGAGGAACTGGATCTGGGAGAGTCTGAGTCAGAAATTAAGGGATGTGCCTTCTCTGGATGAAATGTGGGGACATCTCAGTATCATCACCATCTGAAGATGCTGTAGCCTTTATGAGTTAATATCGAGACTGTCAAAGATGTTAGATATTCCTTCTGTTTTTGTGGTGGAATCATTGAATCCTATCTTCAGGGTCTTTGGGGCAGTGGCTAATCAATGAGTCACACTTCTCTTGTAGAGGGATAGCTTCAGCAAGCAAGGTTGTCTGGAATTTCAGACCATTCAGCACTCTATGTAAGTTCCTCAAAGAAATACTGGCTTCATGTCCCTCCGCCTCTTAATTTGTTGATGGTCGAAGTGGTACTTCACAGATCAAAAGGTGCCCAAGTTCACTTTATTCCACCAGATGAGGAAGGGAAGATGGCTGCATATGTTAGGAAGAAAAATATATTCTTCAGCTGCATTAAACATTCTCATGTCCAGCTGTTGAAGCTGTTGTGGCTGGGTACCAATACACTCTTGAGCAAAATGTCCTCTTTTCTTAACTCTGTGTTCCTTGGAAGTGCATTATCAAATGCTGTTTTGACTGAAGACTGAATATTGTCAAGCAACAATTGAAAGCAACTCTTTGACCCCTCAGATTACTTGTCAGCAAGGTCGGTAGTTTTGGCTGTCTCACTAAGGAGACACACTCTTAAGACCAATGGGGATTCCCTCATGAGACAAAATGAGGATCGAGGACCATCCATTTGAAGGAGAAGGTCTGTTTATTATTCAGACTGATGAGGTATTAGAGAAGATGAAAATGTAAGATCTTTTGCTAGATCAGTGGTTCCCAAACTTGTTCTGCCACTTGTGCAGGGAAAGCCCCGGCGGGCCGGGCCGGTTTGTTTACTGGCCGCGTCCGCAGATTCAGCTGATCGCGGCTCCCAGTGGCCGTGGTTTGCTGCTCCAGGCCAATGGGAGCTGCTGGAGGCGGTGTGGCAAAGGGACGTACTGGCTGCTGCTTCCAGCAGCTCCCATTGGCCTGGAGCAGTGAACCACGGCCACTGGGAGCTGCGATCGGCTGAACCTGCAGACACAGCAGGTAAACAAACCGGACAGCCCACCAAGGGCTTTCCCTGCACAAGCGGCAGAACAAGTTTGGGAACCATTGTGCTAGAGCTTTGTTTCTTTAATACAGGGAAGAGGCCACATTCAATTCCCATTACACACGTATCTAAGGTAATACGCCACCTTCATCTCCTTCACTTCGTTACAATTCTCAGAGAAAGGCATATCCTTTCCATCCTCAATATTATTCCCCCCACCACCAACTACAACAGAGAAAGAAATTTAAGCCTCACAATAACAAAGGGAATGTTTCATCTTTGTTCTCTGCAGTTCATCTAAGACATCAGATTTGACATAAGGACACAGAGCTTCAAGCCAGTCCACCTGGACATGGTTTATCCATAGTTTGGGGTCCAGTTTTTTATTACCAATGGGAGTTAACTTCTAAAATCCATCTGTTTGATTATATTATTTCATGCATGTACATAATTCAATTCAAAACCTTTTCTCACAACAACCCACCTGCTTCATATCTGGGCAGAGATCAAAGTCATCTCAATTTGTTCAAAAATGAAGGTTCAGTCTCTGCTCCAGTTAAGTGCAATACAGGTAATTCATGAGATCATAGAGGGAAGGAGTTTTACTCATGTTAATTTTTCTTATCCCAAAAAAAGGTGAAGGGCCTTCACCCTATTTTGGATTTAAGTAGATTAAACACTTTTATATAAAGAAATTATGTTTCTACATGCTGCCTCTAATTTATATAATACTCTTTCACTCCAGGGTTGGTTTGCCGCTGTGGATTTAAAAGACGCATACTTCCACATTTCATTCTTTAAGACCATGGCAGTAGTTGTTGTTGAAGAGGACCATTTTCAGTACAAGGTCCTCCCTTCGAAGTTGTCCACAGCCACTTTGGGTGTTTACAAAATGCCTGTCTAAAGTAGGAGCATACTTAAGAAGGCGGGGATTGTATTGTATATCCATACCTAGAAACTGGTTAATAAGAGTCATCCAAGGAAGGGATCTTACTACATGTATGTCAGATATGTTCACTGTTTGTCAATCTGGGATTACAGATAAATTGGGAAAAGTCATGTCTAAACCCTACTCAAGGGACTCTTTATAGGAGCAATCTTGCTTTTATCTGGGGGGGAGAGCTTTTCTCCCAGAGGTGAGATATATCAAAATAAACATATCTCCTCTTCCAGTTATCAAGACAACCCCTCAGTTGCTGGGTCTATTGGCGTTAACCACAGCAGTGACTCTTTATGCTCATCTTCAGATGAGAGATCTTCAGCACTGGTTATCAAAGAACTATGAACCAGTGTAGATGACGATGTGATTGAAAAATATTAATTCCACAACAACGGGTTAATGGGATGAACAGACAATCAAAATGCAGTGAAGTGTACACCTTTCTGTCCCCTATACATTAGTACACAGATCACCGATGCACCTACCTCAGGATGGTGAACCCATCTGAACAAGAATCATTGGAAAGAGATCATTGGTCACCAAAGGAAAGGAATGTACATAACAAAATTTTAGAACTGAGAGCAATCAGATTAGCTCTCAGGTCTTTTCTATGTCAAATAAAAGAAGTTGAGGTAGTAACCTACACTAGGACAGTGTTATATTATCCAAACAAGCGATTCACTCTGTGGAATTTATGCAGAGAGGCCAAGAGTCTTTGTAAGTACTCTATAGAACATGATATTAATCCGGTAGCAATTCACATGGCAGGAGAACAGAACACTCTTGCAAATCATCTGAGTAGATCATCAGGTCAGATTCACGAATGGTTCTTGAAGGAAAAAGTAGTGAATCACCCTTTCCGTTTATGTGGGGAGCCCAATAATAGACTTGTTTGCATTCCGCAGCAACAGGAAATATGAGAGCTATTGTTCTAGCTGGCAGAAACAAGGAATCAGTATTGAATGCTTTTCTAATACAGGGGGGTCAGGCCTAAGGAATGCTTTTTCCTCATTTCCCCTTCATTCAGAGAGTGATAAACAAGAGAGACAGGACAAACCAGGGTGATTTGAATAGCACCAGCATGACCCGACAGCAGTGGTAGCCGGCTTTGGTACATCTGTCACAAGGATTAGTAAAAAGAAAAGGAGTACTTGTGGCACCTTAGAGACTAACAAATTTATTTGAGCATAAGCTTTCGTGAGCTACAGCTTACTTCATCGGATGCATTTGGTGGAAAATACAGAGGGGAGATTTATATACACGCACAGAGAACATGAAACAATGGGTTTATCATACACACTGTAAGGAGAGTGATCACTTAAGATGAGCCATCACCAGCAGCGGGGGGGGGGAGGAGGAAAACCTTTCATGGGGACAAGCAAGGTAGGCTATTTCCAGTAGTTAACAAGAACATCTGAGGAACAGTGGGGGGTGCGGTGGGGGGGAGAAATAACATGGGGAAATAGTTTTACTTTGTGTAATGACTCATCCATTCCCAGTCTCTATTCAAGCCTAAGGTAATTGTATCCAGTTTGCAAATTAATTCCAATTCCGCAGTCTCTCGTTGGAGTCTGTTTTTTGAAGCTTTTTTGTTGAAGAATAGCCACCCTCAGGTCTGACTCCAATGAGACTCCACAGACTCCAACGAGAGACTGCGGAATTGGAATTAATTTGCAAACTGGATACAATTACCTTAGGCTTGAATAGAGACTGGGAATGGATGAGTCATTACACAAAGTAAAACTATTTCCCCATGTTATTTCTCCCCTCCACCCCATCCCCCACTGTTCCTCAGATGTTCTTGTTAACTACAAGAAATAGCCTACCTTGCTTGTCACCATGAAAGGTTTTCCTCCCTCCTGCCCCCGCTGCTGGTGATGGCTCATCTTAAGTGATCACTCTCCTTACAGTGTGTATGATAAAACCCATTGTTTCATGTTCTCTGTGTGTGTATATAAATCTCCCCTCTGTATTTCCCATCAAATGCATCCAATGAAGTGAGCTGTAGCTCACGAAAGCTTATGCTCAAATAAATTTGTTAGTCTCTAAGGTGCCACAAGTACTCCTTTTCTTTTTGCGAATACAGACTAACACGGTTGCTACTCTGAAACAAGGATTAGTGGAACCTTTATCACTGATACTAGACTTGTTAATGCAATAAACAGGGAAGGTCTATCATCTGAAACTTTCAGTCCCTTCTCTTGATTGCATGAGGAATAGAACCTTTAGAGGTACTAGAAGAAAGCCTTTTTCTAGAAGGAATTCACATGGATGTGCTGTAGTCTTAAATGGAATAAGTTTCTATTGTGGATTTCCATGTATAATGTGGATCCTTATATGGCACCAATTACAATTAATGCTAATATATAATTATCTTAAGAAGACACCTCTGTCATTATCTTCAATTAAGGTTAATCTCTCGGCCATATCATGTATCTGTAGAGGGAAAATCAGTTTTTACTAATGATGAAATGTAGAGGTTTTTGAAAGGCCTTAATAATTTGTATTCTCCAATAAGAATTCCTATGCCCTTCTAGGATCTGAATGTATTACTAGCATAAATAATGAGACCTCCCTTTGAACCTCTAGGACGGGGTGGACAAACTACGGCCCAGGGCCCGCATCCGGCCCTTCAGACACTTAAATATGGCCCTGAACCTCCTGCTGGGAAGCGGGGTCCAGGGCTTGCCCCACTCTGCACATGCTGTGGCTCCGTGCGGCTCCCAGAAGCAGTAGCATGTTTCCCCTCTGGCTCCTATGCGTAGGGGCAGCCAGGGGGCTCTGAACGCTGCCACTACCCCTGCCCCAAACACGCGCCCACAGCTCCCATTGGCTGGGAACTATGGCCAATGGGAGCTGCAGGGGCGACGTCTGTGGACGGAGCAGCACACCGAGCTGCCTGGCTGTGCCTCTGTGTAGGACCTAGAAGGCGGACATGCCGCTGCATCTGGGAGCTGCTTGAGGAAAGTGCTGCCTGGAGCCTGCACCCCGATCCTGCTCTGATCTCCCTTGTGCCCTCCAAACCCCTTGGTCCCAGCCCAGAGCACCCTACTGCACCCCCAACCCCGCATCTTCCGGTCCCACCCAGAGACTCTACCCCCACCCGGAGCCCTCCCCCTGTCGCCCAGCACCCCTGCCCCCTTCTGGAGCCCCCTCCCGCTCCTTGAACTTTCATTTCTGGCCCCACCCCAGAGCCCACACCCCCAGACGGAGCCGTCACCCACTCCCACACCCCAACCCCCAATTTTGTGAGCATTCATGGCCTGCCATATCATTTCCATACCCAGATGTGGCCCCTGAGCCAAAAAGTTTGCCCTCTCCTGCTCTAGGGAGCTGGTCTCTATTTAACCTATCTGTAAAAACTCTGTTTTAGCAATCCCTTCTGCCAGATGCATAAGTCAATTGCGTGCATTAATGCTGATCCACCGTTCAGTGTGTTTCATAAGTATAAAATGGTTCTTCGCACTCATTCAAAGTTTTTACCAAAAATAGTCTCCGATTTTGACATAGAACAATCTATAGTTTTACCATTTTTCCCCCAAACTCCATACTTATGTTGGGGAAGTTAAATTTACACACATTAGTTTATGAGGAGAGCATTATCTTTTTACTTAGGCCATGTCTACACTAGCACTTATGTTGGCAAAACGTTTGTTGCTCAGGGGTGTGAAAAAAACCACACTCCTGAGCGACATGCGTTTTGCCAGCAAAAGTGCTTACGTGCACAGCTTTATGTCGGCAGGAGATGCTCTCCCACTGACATAGCTACCACTGCTCATTGAGCTGGTTTTATTATGTCAATGGGAGAGGTCTCTCCTGTCGGCATAATGCAGCTATACGAGTGCTCTTACAGCAGCACAACTGTATCGATACAGCTGTGGTCCTGTAAGCTTGTAAATGAAGACATGGTGTTGGACAGGACTAAACAATTTAGACAGTGCTCAAGGCTTTTTATAGCTTAGGGACCAAAAAACAAGGGTAAAGCCATTTCTGTACAGATTCTAGGTGGGTTAGGTTAGGTATTTATGTTCTTATCCTCAATTTATAAAATTAATAAGAACATAAGGATGGCCATACTGGGTCAGAATGGTCCATCTAGGCCCAGTATCCCTGTCTTCTGACAGTGGCTAATGTCAGATGCTTCAGAGGGAATGAATAGAATAGGGCAATTATTGAGTGATCCATCCCCTCTCGTCCAGTCCCAGCTTTTGGCAATCAGAGGCATAGGGACATCCAGAGCATGCAGTTGAAGGGATTATCCTTTCCTCAAGGCATCAAAACTCATTCATCTAGATCAAAGTCAACTTGCATCACTTTCCCTAGACATGTTCCTTTCTTAGAAACAAGTAGAGCAACAACTTGGGATACTGTCCACATTTTTACTACACATGACTCTTTAGACTTGGAATCTAGATTGGAGGCAAAGTTTGGTAGAGCAGTCCTGCCTTCCTTGTTTAACTAGAACTCTGGGTCCTACCATCCTGGGTCAAAGTACTGCTTATTAATATATCCCATGAGTGGAAATATGCAGAAGACACTCAAAGGAAGAAACAACGGTTACTTATGTGTGACCAAGGTTTTTTGAGATGGACTCTGCATAGTCTTACTCCATGCCTCCCTTTCCCCATTGCCTCAGAACCCTACTTACCAAAGGGCTTGGAGTCACGGGGGAAGGCACTGAGGCAGTGGAATGCCACACTCCTTTTTAAGCCTTGCCCTGGAATGTCCAGAGTTTGGGAGGGGGAGGGAGGCAAGGGAGGCATGTGGCTGCTCCAATGGCTACCGCAGTAGAATTTTACAGTTTAGGTCGCACCACTCGAAGCATTCCAATGAGTTGAATATGTAGCATCCATCTCAAAGAAAATGGGTTACAAGTAAGTAAGTTCATTTCTGGAGAACCACCTAACTCCCTATGGAGACAGTGTAACATGGATCATAAGTAAAAAGAAAAAGAGTACTTGTGGCACCTTAGAGACTAACAAATTTATTTGAGCATAAGCTTTTGTGAGCTACAGCTCACTTCATTGGATGCATTTGGTGGAAAATACAGTGGGGAGATTTATATACACACACAGAGAACATGAAACAATGGGTTTTATCATACACACTGTAAGGAGAGTGATCACTTAAGATGAGCCATCACCAGCAGCGGGGGGGGGAGGGAGGAAAACCTTTCATGGTGACAAGCAAGGTAGGCCATTTCTAGCAGTTAACAAGAACATCTGAGGAACGGTGGGGTGGGGGGGGAGAAATAACATGGGGAAATAGTTTTACTTTGTGTAATGACTCATCCATTCCCAGTCTCTATTCAAGCCTAAGTTAATTGTATCCAGTTTACAAATTAATTCCAATTCAGCAGTCTCTCGTTGGAGTCTGTTTTTGAAGTTTTTTTGTTGAAGGATAGCCACCCTCAGCTCTGTAATCGAGTGACCAGAGAGATTGAAGTGTTCTCCGACTGGTTTTTGAATGTTATAATTCTTGACGTCTGATTTGTGTCCATTTATTCTTTTACATAGAGACTGTCCAGTTTGGCCAATGTACATGGCAGAGGGGCATTGCTGGCACATGATGGCATATATCACATTGGTAGATGCGCAGGTGAACGAGCCTCTGATAATGTGGCTGATGTTATTTTCTTTGTTGGGCCTGTCCTGTAGTAGGTGACTTCTGGGTGGTTATCCTTCAACAAAAAAAACACCCCACCCCCCACTGTTCCTCAGATGTTCTTGTTAACTGCTGGAAATGGCCTACCTTGCTTGTCACCGTGAAAAGTTTTCCTCCTTCCCCCCGCATGCTGCTGGTGATGGCTCATGTTAAGTGATCACTCTCCTTACAGTGTGTATGATAAAACCCATTGTTTCATGTTCTCTGTGTGTGTATATAAATCTCCCCACTGTATTTTCCACCAAATGCATCCAATGAAGTGAGCTGTAGCTCACAAAAGCTTATGTTCAAATAAATTTGTTAGTCTCTAAGGTGCCACAAGTACTCCTTTTCTTTTTGCGAATACAGACTAACACGGCTGCTACTCTGAAAAATGGATCATAAGTGTGATTATAGAATTCCTCAGGCTCTAGTACCCTGAGTTGCAGAAAAATCTTAGGCAGTGGGAGTCTGATGCTTCAGCAACTGTCTCTGGGGCATGGGTACCTAGCGTGTCAGGGAACGCTGCAGTTTGGCTTGCCAGCTCTTGGGTTGCAGAGGTGCTGGTAAGTATGGAAGAGGATTCTGAGATAGACCAAGGTAGGGGTTTTGTTTTTAATGAGACTTTTAATAGGGTGATTTAAAAAAAAAAAAAAGCTTTAGTCACACTCAGCCTTGCCATAAGTAGGTTTGACTCCCTTGTCTGAAAAAGAGTTTTCCTGTTTATCCCATGGCTGAATTAGATCAGTTGTGCTGAATGAAGGTCTGAGCTACCTGGTGCTGATGGTGTCACTTCCCTTTGTAACATTTTCTTTCCTTCTCTCCTGCTTTTCTCTTCTGCTTGCCTCTCAGCAGAGCAGGACCCCTTCATATACCTTGCCAAGAAGCGGAAACCCTGGTTATATCATTGGGGCACCACTCTTGTCTCTAAACAGTGGTACCAGGCAGCAAGTATCCTTTCTGATATCAGGTTTTACCTGACACCATCACCTTCTAGCGTAGCTGTACCCTTTAGATTTTGGATTAACTGGGGAGGTGTTACGTGAGTGTCACATTGCAGCCTTTGTCTAACCTTTCTCTTGGGGATAGTGGGAAAGGTTCTTCAACGGGGGTCTCTAGGCATTCCTATACACATGAAACACCTCCCCTAAGCTCATCCATTAGGTCATCACCCTCTCCCTGTTCAACTCCCTCCTGAACACCCGCTTCTACCATCACTCCTACAAGAAATTAACCTGCTGACTATAGCAACATTGTGAGTACTAAGGAATATCTATGAAGTTAACACAGTGCTTGTTTGGTTTTTTGGGTATCTGCCAAGAGGTAGCCATGTTCCACTTTGGGTGCTTTCCTGTACGCTGTGTCCATTTCTCTGTATATTTCTTCATAGCAAGAATCATGTTTGGGAAGCATTGGAAAGCACTACTGGAAGCAAATAACTGATAATAATATTGAAGGTGTCTTGACTATGACTGGATTAGAATCATGTATAAGAGTTAAGAGGGATTTTAGGGATTCTCTAACTTGTTGAGGGTGTCGCTGGCATGTTTGGGTGGGTATTTCTTTGGTCACAGTGGCTAACTTGGTTAGGAGTGGGTTAGGTACATGTGCTACAATAACTGGCACTGTTGGTAGGAGGTTTCTACTAATTAAGCGATTATTTTGTTGAGGACTGTTTGGGTAATCCATGCTGTTTAACTTCCCTTCTATTTGGCTTCTTGACACATAGCCCCTTCCCTCAGGTGACTATCTTACAGAGCCAGGGTGATGGAATATGCTGTCAGACTCTCAGGTACAAGGTACAATTTGGAATGAATGTGAGAACAAGCTGCCATCTCAGGTAACAAATTCCACCATTCCTTCCTCCCCAATCCTCAGACAAGTTTGCAAGTAGCTTGGGTAGCACCCTCTCTTGTCATTGCCACACAGGGTTTGTAGAGCTCAGGTTTTGCTGTGGAGCTCATGGAGTACCTTCATTGTAAGTCCCCATATTGGGCTCGGATAATCTCTCCCACGCATGCCTGAAGGCTTTGAGCAGTACTGTAGACAAGGAACCTCTACAAGAGAGAGCCCTCCAGAGCAACTTGAACACTAATTGTGGAGGTCTGTTGGGGAGGTTCTGAGGCTCCAGTTCTAGGCATGTATTTCATATCACAATACAGGAATGCAGGGCTTGGATTCAAGGAGTAGTATTATAATAGTATTAAAGTAGTATTATAATTAGGAGTAGTATTATAATTAGGCTTGAAAGGATTAGATTTTTATTATTCAAATCAGCAAAGATCCATTTTGCACCATATACACACAAGCTGATGAAAAATATTTCCATTGATAATAATGGACATTTACAGATAGGCAAAGTAAAAAAAGTGCTACTTAAGAGTTTGATTTGAAGCTATTTACTTTGTATGTTTTGACACGTGATGTTGACAATGTGTTTTTTAATGGTTATAAAGCTTGAACTTTTTGAATCTCAAGATCTGCTTGTGACTGGATCGGTCACAGAGATCCCCTTGGGACTGTCACCTGATGTGCTGAAATTACCTCTGAGCCCATTTTCCCTGCCAGCTTGGGACTCCAGAATCCCACCTTGTTGACCCAGAAGCACTAGTCCATTTTACTCTGTATAAAGCTTATACAGGGTAAATTCATAAATTGTCCGCCCTCTATAACACTGATAGAGAGATATGCACAGCTTATATTAATTGTATTAATCACTTACTCTGGGTTTACTAATAAACAAAAGTGATATTATTAAGTATAAAAAGTAGGATTTAAGTGGTTTCAAGTAATAAAGTCAGAACAAAGTAAGTCACAAAAGCAAAATAACACAAACTGGCAAGTCTAAGCCTAATACATTAAGAAACTGATTATAGGTAATATCTCACCCTCAAAGATGTTCCAATAAGCCTCTTTCACAGACTAGACCCCTTCCTAGTCAGGGCCCAATCCCTTTCCCCTGGTACAGTCTTTGTTGGATCCAGCAGACATCTCAGGTGGTAAGCAGGAGTTTTCTCATGATTGGCAGCCTCCTTTGTCCTGTTCCACCCCCCTTTATAGCTTTTGCACAAGGCGGGAATCTTTTGTCTCTGCCCACACCCCCACCTCATCAATGGAAAAGTACTAGGATTAAGGTAGATTCCAGTATCATGTGACATGGTCACATGTCACTGTAAGACCCCTAGTCTCCATTCTTCCTGGGTTGGCCCACCTACACAGGAAGGTTTGCAGGTAAATAAACTATTTACAACCAATTGTCCTAGTCAATGGGAGCTATCAAGATTCTAAACCACCATTAATGGCCCACACTTTGCATAATTACAGTAGGACTTCAGAGTTATACTTCATATTTCTAGCTTCAGATACAAGAATGATACATGCATTCAAATAGGAGGAATATATTTAGTAGGTTATAACCTTTGTTATGATACCTTACAAGAGACCTTTTGCATAAAGTATATTCCGGTTGCATCATATTCACACTCATAAGCATATTTCCATAAAACATATGGAGTGCAACATCACACTGCTGTCATTGTCTGACCACAGCCCTATAATTTTCCACAACTGTGCAAATTTAAATGGACAAAATTGAGAAAAATTACTAAAATAAAAATTGATTTCTGTAAAGTGTGTATATGTAAAATAACATAGGAATGGTCAGACCAATGGTCCATATACCCCAGTATCCTGTTTTCTGACAGTGCTCAATGCCAGATGCTTCAGAGGGAATGAACACAACAAGGCAAACATCAAGTGATCCGTCCTGTCTCCAATCCCAACATCAGGCAGTCAGAAGTTTAGGGACACCCAGAGCATAGAGTTGCATCCCTGCCAATCTTGGATAATAGCCATTGTTGGACCTATCCTCCATTAACTTATTTAATTCTTTTTTGAACTCAGTTATACTTCTGGCCTTTAGCACATCACCTGACAACATGTTCCACAGATTGACTGTGCATTGTGTGAAGAAGTACTTCCTTATGTTTTGTTTTAAACCTGCTGCCTATTAATGTCATTGAGTGACCCTGGTTCTTGTGTTATGTGAAGGTGTAAATCACACTTCCCTGTTCACTTTCTCCACATCATTCATGATTTTATAGAGCTCTGTCATATCCCCCCCCCTTAGTCATCTCTTTTCCAAGCTTTTTAATCTGTTCTTGTGTGGAAGCTGCTCCATACCCCTTATCATTTTTGTTGCCCTTCTCCGTACCTTTTTCATTTCTAATGTATCTTTTTATGAGCTAGGGTGACCAGAACTGCAGTATTCAAAGTGTGGTCCTACCATGGATTTGTATAGTGACAGTATATTTTCTCTCTTATTATCTATCCCATTCCTAATGATTCCTAGCATCTTGTTTGCCTTTTTGAGTGCTGCTGCACACTAAGCAGATGTTTTCAGAGAACTATCCACGATGACTCCAAGAACTCCTTTTTTTTTTTTTTTGAGTGGTAACAGCTAATTTAAACCCCACTATTTTGTATGTATAGTTGGGATGATTTTTCCCAGTGTACATTACTTTGCATTTATCAACACTAAATTTCATCTTCCATTTTGTTGCCCAGTCACCCAGTTTTGTGAGATCCCTTTATAACTCTTCGCATTATCTTGAGTAATTTTGTATCATTGGCAAACTTGTCACCTCACTGTTTACGCCTTTTTCCAGATAATTTATGAATACGTTGAACAGCACTGGTCCAAGTACAGATCCCTGGAGAACACCATTATTTACCTCTTTCCATTCTGAAAACTGACCATTTATTCCGACCCTTTGTTTCCTGTCTTTTAACCAGTTACTGATCCATGAGAGGACCTTCCTTCTTATCCCATGATGGCTTACTTTGCTTAAGAGCCTTTGCTGAGGGACTTTGTCGAAGGTTTTCTGAAAGTCTAAGTAGACTGTTTCCACTGGATCACCCTTGTCCACATGTTTGTTGACCCCCTCAAATAATTCTAATAGATTGGTGAGGCATGATTTCCCTTTACAAAAGCTATGTTGATTCTTTCCCAACAAATCCTGTTCATCTATGTATCTGATCCCACTCTGTTCTTTGCTATAGTTTCAATCAATTTGCCTGGTACTGAATTTTGTCTTACTAGCGTGTAACTGCCAGGACCACCTCTGGAGCCTTTTTTAAAAATTGGTGTCATGTTAGCTATCCTCCAGTCATCTGGTACAACAGTTGATTTAAATGATAGGTTACATACTATACTTCGTAGTTCTGCAATTTCATCTTTGAATTCCTTCAGAACTCTTGGGTCAGTACAATTTGGTGCTAGTGACTTATTACTGTTTAACTTGTTAGTTTGTTCTGAAACCTCCTCTGTTGATACCTCAATCTAGTTCCTCAGTTCCTCAGATTTGTCACCTAAAAAGAATGGCTCAGATGTGGGAATCTCCCTTGCATCTTCTGCAGTGAGGACTGATGCAAAGAATGGCCTTGTCTGTTTGGAGTACTCCTTTAGCACTTCTATCATCCAGTGGCAGGCTTCCTGCTTCTGATGTACTTTTTGTGTGTGTGTGTGTGTGTGTGTGTGTGTGTGTGTGTGTGTGTGTATAAAAAATGAATTCTGACAAACCTTCATTATAATGAAGTACTCCATGAAGTGATATTCCTACTCCATGATTTACAGGGTCAATAATTTGGTTCATTCTCTTCCTGGTGATAGTGGAGATACCCTCCTCCCCCAACAAACAAAAAAACCCCATGGTGACAGGATATCTGAGGCACTCCATCAGTCTCCTCAACATGCAGCAGATCATTGTCAGTGTTTTGTGCACTCTTCTTCTCCCTTTTACTTTCATGGAGGACATGGGCTGAATCCATACAGAATTGAACACTAACATTTCCAAAATTCCTCCATGCAGTCATTACCAAAGTAGTAGACACCTTGAATTGGGGTCATTACTGAGGAAAAATGCTCTGTATTAAGAAGGTTTCAGAGTAGCAGCCGTGTTAGTCTGTATTCGCAAAAAGAAAAGGAGTACTTGTGGCACCTTAGAGACTAACAAATTTATTAGAGCATAAGCTTTCGTGAGTGAGCTGTAGCTCACGAAAGCTTATGCTCTAATAAATTTGTTAGTCTCTAAGGTGCCACAAGTACTCCTTTTCTTTTTGCTGTATTAAGAACTGGCTGCTTCTCTGCTCCAAAGGACTCAGACTGCCAAAGATGTGTTCTGTCTCATTTCCAGCATATCCCAAACAATGGAAGATGGAAACTGTAGCTACTTTCAGGAGAAGCTGTACCAGGCCCTCCAAGGGGTGAGCAGCCCACAGGCTCTGGCCATAATTGGCAGTGCTGAGCCAACCCAGAGAGATCAGTGGACCAGCCTCATTGTCCGGAACTGCAGCATGCAGGTAATAAGAACGGAGGGCCAACTCTGAACCCAAGTTCTTCTCTTCTGAGCTCAGCATGCAAGATTATATTGCTTTGGGGATTGTGGGAGTGGGAGAGAGTCAGAATTTGCTCTTTCTTCTTTGTTAGTAGCTCGCTACTGGAGTCAAACAGGATATATATTACTCTGTGTGTCAGACCACTGACCCAGTTCAGGGGCCCTAATGCATACAAATAGATGTTGTTGTTCCACACTCATGCTGTTTAGAGGCTCCTCTTTGATTAGGCAAGCAGGGAACCAGCAGGATTAACTTTTGTAGCCCCATATTACCAATGTATAAATGGATAGGAGAGGTCTAATACTACAGCCAATGTTTTACTGGCCAGTTCTGAGACTGTGCAGTAGAGCTCACTCTACCCACTTCTTTGTTGCTGTTATAATGCTAGTATTGTAATATTTGTGTTAATATTGGCCTCTGTCTGACCACTGAGTTATCCTGCTGAATTGTTGTCCTTTGAGACTTACCCTTATCCAGTGTTTATCTGTCTCAGGGCTGATCTACACTAGAAAGTTAGGTGGATCCAGCAACATCACTACCCTTTAGGGAGGTAGTTAAGCTGACTTAAGTCCTAATACAGACAGCCCTAGGTCAACCTAGCTACAGCCTCTTGGAGAGATGGATTTACTACAGTGACAGAAGAACCCCTTCTGTCGCTATTGAGTCTACACTATAATGCTACAGCAATGCAGCTGCAGCACGGCAGCTGTGCTAATGTAGCATTTCTAATGTAGACCTAGCCTAAGATTAAGAGGTGACTGGATCATAGTCTTCAGGTAACTACATGGGGAAGAGATTTCTCATAGTAGGTGGCCCTAATTTAGCAGAAACGGTCAAAACAAGATCCAGTGGTTGGAAACTGAAGATGAACAAATTCAGACTAGAAATAAGGTGCACATCTTTAACGGTGGCGGTAATTAACTATTAGAATAACCTTAGTTAGAAATATGGTGGATTCTCCATTACTTGAAATCTTTAATCAAGACTAGATATCTTTCTAAAATATATGTTCTAGCTCAACCAGAAGTTATGTGCTTGATGCTAAAATTAGTGGATGAGGTTCTGTGGCCTTTGTTATGCAAGAGGTCAGACTAGATTATCTTAATGGTCCTTTCTTGCCTTAAAATCTATGAAAACATGTAGGTTCCCCCTTTTTTTTTTTCTCAGGCTGGGAATTGTGCCTCCTGCTGTATGGTTCCTGTGTCCTTGAAGATCCAGGTATTGTGGGCTGAGGTGGGTCTCCAGTCCAACCCACAAAGTCAAGTGCTGGGAGCACGGTATTCGTATCAGTGTCAGTCTCTGAAGGTATAGCACCATTATTATGCACCTCCACCCCCAAAGGCCATAACATGGGGCATATGGGTTACATGAAGTCTGAGGGATCCTTCATATAGCTCTGGTATTGAAGGGTTGGAATTCACTGGATCTTACCATTTGTCCACATAGATTGGCAATGGCAAGTATTTAATGCTTCCACAGAAGACGGTGGTCAAAATCTCCCATAACCTGGCAAGTGTCTGAGTCACTACTCTTCTTTGAGCTTCAAACTCATTCCAGATTAGTGTGCTTTTGAGAAGAATACCTTGATCTGGACATTTCACACAAAAATAAAAAAGAAAGGAAGGAAGGAGACACTAGGAGACACTCCACTCCCTGGTACACCTTCCTTACAGCAGGAAGAGAAATTTTGCACCAACTGCCATGGCAGACTGCAAGCCTTTAGCATGTAAGCTCTGCTGATCCATGATGGACTCTTCCCTCTCGTCAATGGAATTAGCCAGTGCCCTTTCTGTCAGGGGGAAGTGTTGCATTCCTGATAATTGTGTGGTGTGAAAATAGTTTTCATTGAAGATACGCAAGTCAAGGGATTCATTGCTCAAACTTCACTTGCTTGAGCAATCAAGTAGCATCACCTCAGATCTGGAGGAAATATCCACCCCCAAAGAACCAAAGAGAGGTTCTGCTCAGCAAGTGCCTCTCCAAGTAGACACCACAGTCTGAGCAGCAAGAAGGTGGGGAAGGGAAACAAACACCAAAATTGGCACTGACTACATTGGTGCCAGTCCCCCCAGTAACAGGACTGTTGATGGAGCCAGTTTTAATAACCACCTTGGCAATGGCAAAGCCATCCCCAGAGCCAACACACCAACACATGGGTGAAGCTGAGAGAAAAGACCAAGTGGAGGCCAGATGCAGCTTCAGACATTGGCAAGGGAGGAGAAGAAATGCCACTCCTTTGAGGACAAGTCCTTCAGCAAGGGAGTAATGCTGAGTGGACAGGCATCACAGACGTCAGTACCAGCAAAGGCACTGGCACAGGGCCTAGATACACTCACAAGAGTAGTCGAGATCTTCCTTGAGGGTGACATTGTTACTGACTCTTCACCAGAATCAGTATTTAACGATTCTGCATCGCCATTTGAGAAATATTATTCTTCCTCATCATTACCAGTTTATGCATTTTCTCTGGCATTGACCAGAGAAGCCTCCCTGCTACCATTCGCAAGCAACCTTAGAGCCTGCAGAGGAGGTGCTCCCCACAGGGCACTGATCCAGCACAGGTGTATAGCTGATCCCCTTCCTACAGATCCCAGAAGAGGAGGAGATCAGGTTTCACAGTGGCATCACTGCCTGGACCACCAACACCAGAATCAGAGCTCCCAGGCCAAGACTTGGGGGCAGAACAGCCACAACCTCAGAGTCCACTAAAAGAATCTTCACTGTAATTTAACAAGGGAGTCCATTCAGCCCCCCTCCCTCCAGTCAATGATTTCAGGGCATTCCAGGATCTCCAGCATGTATTGTGGAGAAGTTGGATATAGAAATGATAGTCATTCAGGAAAAGTTACGCAAACTCTTTGGCATCTTGACTAGGTCAAATCCTACCAAAATCACCCTGCCCACCAATGAGGATATACTGGAACTGGCCAAAGCCCTCTGGCAAACCTCAGACACTATTCAGTCAACTTCCAGGAGGGTGGAGAAGCATTCTCCTTCAAGCTCCTGTGCATGTGGATCTCACTTATGGTGTACTGATGCCCTGCACAGGAGTTTGGGAATTTTTCTGTAACAGTGTCCTATAAGGGTTCCCTCGTGCTTCCCCTCCCAACAGTATAAAGGGCTGAGTGACTCCAACTGCAAACTAGTTCCTTCTGACCACCCTTTTCAGAGTGTCGGAATCTCTCAGTGTTCCTCCATTTCCTATAATAAGTTTTGGATTAGGATAGAGAGTTTGCTTGTATCTGTAGTAATTGGTTTAGGTTTTTTTCATATATACTTTATTTCTTTTTGACCCCCTGGTGCAATAAAATTAAAAAAAAAAACAATGCAGCTTAAGGCTAGGTCATTTAACAGCAAAGCTGCAAGGCTTTTAATAAATGCACATAAAGTTAGAGAATCAAAGCTTTGACCTTCCATAAGAAATAGTTTGAGAGCACCTTCAGACAGAGGCTTTGAGGGATCAAGGGACTTCAACCTCTTCCCTGCTCTAGTCATGCCTTCAGCGCTCAGGAGATGATAGAGATCTCTTCTAGCCACAAAGGTCTTAAGAGACCTCGTACATTGATAAAGAATCTGCTGTAACAGACTGAGTACATGTTGGAGCGCGCAGAGACCCCTGCTGCCTGTGGAAAAAAGAGACAAGATTCTGGAATGTCAGCCCAGACCAATAGTGTTCAGCCTCCCTAGTATCATGTAAGAAGTCAGACAAGCATGTGCCAATGGCGTCTGAGTTGCCATTGAAGCATTCCTCTCTCCCAGCACTGTTGTCAGTTTCACCGTAGCCTCTGGTCACTGGGACCCCTTGTCAGTTTCATTGATGCCAGCTGCTGCAGTGTCTTAGAAACTCAGTGACTCATCAAGTGGGAGCATACAGCATTGAGTGCCTCATGAGCAATACCGTTTGCCACAGTACTTGCGTGGCAGAAAAAACATTTCTCAGCCAAATGCTCGGCCCTAGGGGATTCTGTACTGAAGGTCTCAGCTCAGAAGAATTCAGCTTCTTCCTTGGTACTGTCTTTTTCATCAGAAGCTGCATTTTTATTCCCTGAGGTGATCAGGGTCACTCTTGGACTGGAATCTTCTATTCTCCTGATTCGTTTTCACCCAAATCTCCAATACAGCAAGACAATAGGATGTCTATAATGAAAACTGCTGTGCAACCTCCGGTCATAAGAACGGCCAGACTGGGTCAGACCAGAGGTCCATCTAGCTCAGTATCCTATCTTCCAACAGTGGCCAATGCCAGGTGCCCCAGCGGGAATGAACAGAACAGGTAAGTGATCCATCCTCTGTCGCCCTCCTATCCACTACTAAGCAAGTTACTGCACTTCCTGAAGTAGCCCAGCTGTCAGATTTTTTCTCTTCCTTTGTGAACTGAGTCTAGTAAAGAGTTACCTCAAATACATTTTTATGTTTGACTCTCTTATTAGGTATCTTCAAGAATTGCTCAAGCTAAGAGTTCACCATGTAATTTTCAATTATCCCCATGGATGGCAGTATCTTGTAGTGTTCTGTTTTATGCGTGTGGTTATTAGTCCTGGTCATACTGGTTTTCTTGGCACAATTCAAATCAGCAATTCCCTCCTCCCTCTAATTCAGGATGCAGTCCACAGAGACAAGATTCATTGCCTTCATGTTCTCTTCAGAAGTCCACATATTTGGAAACAACGTAGCCTCTGAGGAAGACGAAGAATAGATTCAGAATGATCCTTCTGCAGAAGGGCAAATGCTGTCTCCCTCTCTTGATGAGGATGTGGCGTTGTTTACTCATATGACATTAGATGACTTCAAAACCTTTCAAGAGCTATTAAAGAAGATGGCAGAGACATTAGAAATCTCTTTGGAACTTATGCAAGAAAAGTGATATACATTGTTTCCTACTGACAGGTTTCAGAGTAGCAGCCGTGTTAGTCTGTATTCACAATAAGAAAAGGAGTACTTGTGGCACCTTAGAGACTAATAAATTTATTTGAGCAAAAGCTTTCGTGAGCTACAGCTCCGATGAAGTGAGCTGTAGCTCACAAAAGCTTATGCTCAAATAAATTTGTTAGTCTCTCAGGTGCCACAAGTACTCCTTTTCTTATTGTTTCCTACAACCTTCTACTCCAAATAACTATTAATGAAGGTATCGTTGAGCCAGCAAAGGATTACGGGCAACACCATCTTCTATATTGGCAACTTCTAAACAAGCAGATCAGAAATAGCAAGTTTCTCCAATGATGTATGAGTATGTTTATACTCATCCAAATCCTTCATCATTACTAATTATTGCTATTAATGAAAAATCCAAAAAGATTTTGAGATCTGCACCAAAAGAGAAGGAGAGAAGACTGAGGTGGGACATGGTAACAATTTTCAAGTACATACAGTAAAAGTTACACAGCCCTTTAGTAACTGGAAAGCTCAATAAACTGGCATTTCGTCCTTTTTTCGGCATAAAAGTCCGGTTTATAGTACGGTTGGTGCTGGGCCGGCAGGCTCCCTACCTGGCTCCGCATGGCTCCCAGGAAGCAGCGACATGTCCCTGCTGCTTCTAGGCCAAGGAACAGCCATGAGGAGTTTGGAGTACAGGAAGGGGTGTGGGGCTCCGGTTTGGGGCGTGGGAGGGATGTGGGGCGTGGGATCTGGGAGGAAGTTTGGGTGCAGCAGGAAGCTGGGGGGGAGGGTTGGGGTGCGGGAGGAGGTGTGGGGTGCCGGATTCAGGGGAGACTCACCTTGGGTGGCTCCCTGCCAGTGGCAACCTGTCCCTGCTGCTCCTAGGCAGAGGTGTGGCGGGCAGCTCTGCATACTGTGTCTGCCCGCAGGCGCCACCTCCGCAGCTCCCATTAGCCGCGGCTCCTGGCCAATGGGAGCTGTAGAGCCAGAGCTCGGGGCGGGGTGGGGGCAGCGCGCGGAGCCCCTTCCTGCACCCGGCTCCCTCCCAGAGCCCACTCCTTCTCCTGTGCCCCAGCCCTGCACCCCCTCCCACACCCAAACTCCCTCCCTCTTAGTTAACCAGAATTTTTCACTTTCCAGCACCCCCCATTACCCCAACATGCCATATAAAAAAGCTTTTACTGTAAAAGGCTGTTATAAGGAGGAGGGCAAAAAATTGTTGTCACTAACCTCTGGATAAGAAGCAAGGGGCTTAAATTGCAGCAAGGGAGGTTTAGGTTGATCATAGGATGACTATGAGCCGCCAATTTGATATGACTGTGAAAAAAGCTAATGTGGTCTTGGGATGCATCAGGCGAGGTATTTCCACTAGAGATAAGGAGGTCTTAGTACTGTTATACAAGGCACTGGTGAGACCTCATCTAGAATATTGTGTGCAGTTCTGGCCTCCCATATTTAAGAAGGATGAATTCAAACTGGAATAGGTACAGAAAAGGGCTGCTAGGATGATCCGAGGAATGGAAAACCTGTCTTATGAAAGGAGACTCAGAGAGCTTGGCTTGTTTAGCCTAACCAAAAGAAGGCTGAGGGGAGATATGATTGCTCTATATAAATATATCAGAGGGATAAATACCAGGGAGCGAGAGGAATTATTTAAACTCAGTTCAAAGTGGATACAAGAACAAATGGATATAAACTGGCCATCAGGAAGTTTAGACTTGAAATTAGACAAAAGGTTTCTAACCATCATAGGAGTGAAGTTCTGGAACGGCCTTCCAAGGGAAGCAGTAGAGGCAAAAGACATATCTGGCTTCAAGACTAAGCTTGATAAGTTTATGGAGGGGATGGTATGATGGGATAGCCTCATTTTGGCAATTAATTGATCTTTGACTATTAGAGGTAAATATGCCCAATGGCCTGTGATGGGATATTAGATGGGGTGGGATCTGAGTTACTACAGAGAATTCTTTCCTGGGTGTCTGGCTGGTGAGCCTTGCCCACGTGCTCAGGGTTTAGCTGATCACCATTTTTGGGGTCAGGAAGGAATTTTCCTCCAGGGCAGATTGGCAGAGGCCCTCGGGTTTTTTCCTTCCTCTGCAGCGTGGGGCACGGGTCACTTGCTGGAGGATTCTCTGCACCTTAAAGTTTTTGAACCATGATTTGAGGACTTCAAGAGCTTAGACATAGGATAGGGGTTTATTACAGGAGTGGGTGGGTGAGATTCTGTGGCCTGCGTTGTGCACAAGGTCAGACTAGATGATCATAATGGTCCCTTCTGACCTTAACGTCTATGACTCTGACTCTATTAAGAAGCACTTGGAGGAAAGTTTTGAAGCACTTGGAGGAGAGGAAGGTGATCAGGAACAGTCAACATGGATCACCAAGGGCAAGTCCTGCCTGACCAACCTGATTGCCTTCTATGATGAGATAACTGGCTCTGTGAATATGGGGAAAGCGGTGGATATGATATATCTTGACATTAGCAAAGCTTTTGATATGGTGGTCTTCACAGTATTCTTGCCAGCAAGTTAAAAAAGTATGGATTGGATGAATGGACTATAAGGTGGATAGAAAGCAGGTTAGATTGTTGGGCTCAACGGGTAGTGATCAATGGCTCGATGTCTAGTTGGCAGCCGCTATCAAGCGGAGTGCCCCAGGGGTCGGTCCGGGGGCTGGTTTTGTTCAACATCTTTATCAATGATCTGGATGATGGGATTAATTACACCCTCAGCAAGTTCGCAGATGACACTAAACTGAGGGGAGAGGTAAATACGCTGGAGGGTAGGGATAGGGTCCAGAGTGACCTAGATAAATTGGAGGATTGGGCCAAAAGAAATCTGATGAGGTTCAACAAGGACCAGTGCAGATTCCTGCACTTAGGAAGGAAGAATCCCATGCCCTGCTACAGGCTGGGGACCGACTGGCTAAGCAGCAGTTCTGCAGAAAAGGACCTGGGGATAACAATGGACGAGAAGCTGGATATGAGTCAGTAGTGTGCCCTTGTTGCCAAGAAGGGCAATGGCTTATTGGGCTGTATTAGTAGGAGTGTTGCCAGCAAATTGAGAGAAGTGATTATTTCCCTCGATTCAGCTCTGGTGAGGCCACACCTGGGGTATTGTGTCCAGTTTTGGTCCCCCCCACTACAGAAGGGAAGTGGACAAATTGGAGAGAGTCCAGCGGAGAGCAATGAAAATGATTAGGGGCCTGGGGCACATGACTTATGAGGAGAGGCTGAGGGAATTGGGCTTATTTAGTCTGCAGAAAAGAAGAGTGAGGGGGGATTTGATAGCAGCCTTCAACTACCTGAAAAGGGGTTCCAAAGAGGATGGAGCTAGGCTGTTCTCAGTGGTGGCAGATGACAGAACAAGGAGCAATGATCTCAAGTTGCAGTGGGGGAGGTGTAGGTTGGATATTATGAGGGTGGTGAAGCACTGGAATGGGTTACCAAGGGAGATGGTGGAATCTCCATGCTTAGAGGTTTTTAGGGCCCAGCTTGACAAAGCCTTGGCTGGGACGATTTAGTTGGTGTTGGTCCTGCTTTGAGCAGGGGATTGGACTAGATGACCTCTTGAGGTCTCTTCCAACCCTAATATTATATATTCTATTAATTAAAAAAACTGTATCTGTATCCTGGGAAGAAGTAACTCTGAAAATGTTTTGGGGATCATGACAGATAATCAGATGAACATGAGCTCTCAGTGCAATGCTGTGGCCAAAAGGGCTAATTGATCCTTGAAGGCAGAAATGGGAATTTCAAGTAGGATCAGAGAGATGTTATTTTGCCTCTGTACTTAGCACTGGTATGACTGCTGCTGGAATACTGTGTCCAGTTCTGGTGTCCACAATTCAAGAAGGATGTTGATAAACTGGAGAGGGTTCAGAGAAAATGACTAAAGGATTAGAAAACTTGTTTTTGTAGTGAGAAACTCGAGGAGATCAATCTGTTTTGTTTAACAAAAAGAAGGTTAAGAGGTGACTTGATTATCTGTAAATACCTACATAGAGAATACATATTTAATAATGGGCTCTTCAGTCTAGCAAAGAAAGGTAAAAGATGATCCAGTGACTGGAAGTTGAAGCTAGAGAAATTCAGATTAGCCATGAGGTGTACATTTTTAACAGTGAGATTAATTAACCATTGGAACAATTTACCAAGGATTTTGATGGATTCTCTATCACTGATTATTTTGAAATAAGATTGGATGTTTTTCTAAAAGATATGCTCCAGGAGCTATTTTGGGGAAGTTCTGTGCCTGTGTTATAGACTCATATCATAAAAATATAGTACTGGAAGAGACATCTGTAAGTCATCTAGTCCAGTCCCCTGCACTCGAGGCAGGATTAAGTAATAACTAGACCGTTCTTGACAGGTATTTGTCTAACCTGTTCTTCAAATCCTCCAATGACAGAGATTCTACAACCTCCCTAGGCAATTTATTCCAGTGCTTAACTACCCCGATAGTTAGGAAGTTATTCCTAATGTCCAGCCTAAACCTCTGTTGCTTCAATTTAAGCCCATTGCTTTTTGTCCTGCTCTCAGAGTTTAAGGAGAACAATTTTTTACCCTCCTCCTTGTAACAGTCTTTTACATACATGAAAACTCTTATCATGTGGCCCTTCAGTCTTCTCTTCTCCATACTAAACAAACCCAATTTTTTTCAATCTTTGCTCATTGGTCACGTTTTCTAGACCTTTAATAATTTTTATTTTTCTCCTCTGGACTTTCTGCAATTTGTTCACATCTTTCCTAAAATGTGGCACCGAGAACTGGACACAATACTCCAGTTGAGGCCTAATCAGCACAGAGTAGAGTGGAAGAATTATTTCTTGTGTCTTGCTTACAGCATTCCTGCTAGTACATCCCAGAATGTTTGCTTTTTTTGAAACAGTGTTACTCTATTGATTCATATTTAGCTTGTGGTCAACTATATCCCCGATCTCTTTCTACAGTACTCCTTCCTAGGGAGCCATTTCCCATTTTGTATTTGTGCAACTGATTCTTTCTTCCTAAGTGGAGTACTTTGAATTAGTTCTTGAATTAGTTCTATTGAATTTCATCCTATTTACTTCAGACCATTTCTGCAGTTTGTCCAGATCATTTTGAATTCTAATCCTCTCTGCCAAAGCACTTGCAAACCCTTCCAGTTTGATATCGTCCACAAACTTTATAAAAGGGCATTCTTTGTGCCATTATGTACAGGAGGTCAGACTAAATGAACATAAGGATCCCTTCTGGGCTTGGAATCTGTGAAGATGTGAATCCATGAAGTCCAACTGTGCAGGCTCGGAGCTGGTTTGTGGCTCTTGACATGCAGGATGTGTACTTACTTCCACATTGTCATCCACCTGGGCTATAGTAAGTACCTGAGTTTTATGATAGGGTTGAATCAGTACTGGTACAAGGTATAGCAATTTGGACTCTTTACAGCGTCAAGGATCTTCACAAAATACCTTGTGTTGGTAATGGCCCACCAGAGGAGTAAAGGTATTCATATCAATGCCTATTTGGACAACTGGCTGATCTGGGGCAGGTCACAACGGGAGACCTCAGTGAGCTGGGACTGCGCTTTGTCCCTATTCAATTGCGTGAGACTTCTAGTGAACTGCGAAAAGTTGTCACTAATGCTGTCGCAGATAATAGCAGCTCTATAAATGCTAATTGACTTGACATCAGAAAGAGTGCACTGCCTGAGGACAGCTTCCAGTTGCTACAAGGACTCTTACTTCATTTGATGTCACAACTAACTACAACAGTACAAATATGCCTCGCAGTGCTAGGCCACATGTCGGTATGCATATATATGACACCATTTGCCAGACTTTGCTTGTGGACCCTCCAGTTCTGGCTCAAGGCTGTCTATTCGTCGATGAAACATCCAATAGCCAAGGTCAAAGTCATGACCACATCATGTCACTGCAGAACTGTTTTTGTGGCTTGAACCTGCAATCACATGGAAAGGGGTCCCTTTTTCAATCCCCTTGTGACGAAGTGGGACTGTTCTTAATGTTTCCTCTGAATACAGAAGGGGTGCCTCAGTTTTCCCTATGCATTTTGTAAGTCTCTAGGTGTTGGGATAAGAGAGTGTAATTGTTGCAGATCAAAGGGCCAGTGTACATAAATGGTCGACATTCTGTCTCCTGGCAACTGATGGCCTGGTCTCTTCCCCCCACAAGGTGATAGCTAAAGGGTTGGAGAACAAAGGAACCAGGTGACCTCCTGGCCCGGGAAAGGGACAAAGCCCAGAGAAGGAGGGGCTGGAGGGTGAGTCAGTTGGGAGCTGGCTGGGGACGAGGAGTGAAGTGCAGACATAGTTGTCTGGCTCACTGCCCCCCAAAATGGACCCAGCTGAGAGGTCCTGTTCTCTGTACCTACATGCTCTGTTTTAGACCATGTTTCTGTCATCTAATACATGTCTGTTTTACTGGCTGGCTAAGAGTCACATCTGACTGAGAAGTTGGGTGCAGGACCATCTGGCTTGCCCAGGACCCACCTGGACAGACTCACTGTGGGAAATCCACAGAGGGGCAGAGGATGCTGAATGTTCCGAGGTCAAACCCAGGAAGGTAGAAGCCGTGTGAGCTTTTTGCCCTGCAGACAGTCTGCTCGCAGAGAGGAGACTTCACCAGAGTCCTGACTGGCTTTGTAGGGAGCAGTTCCAGAGCATTGCCCAGGGACTCTGTGACACCCCTCCCAAACAAAGACCCTGCTCATGGATGCAGTGACAAGTTGGGGAGCTCACTTGGACCACTTGCAGATCAAAGACACCTGATCTCCAAATGACATGGGGCTTCATGTGAATGTTCTAGATCTCTGAGTCATCAGACTAGCTTGTCTGGCATTCCTGCCTGTCCTCAAACTCGATAATTCAGGTCTTCACAAACAATATGACAGCTATGCAACAACATAAACAAGAAACGGGGCATCTGCTCCTTGCTCCTCTGCCAAGAGGCCACTGATTTTTGGAATTGGTACCATCAGAATGTGGTAAGACCAATGTCTCTTCACCTCCCAGGAATCAGCAACAACTTAGAAGACTTCCTAAGCAGGACAGTCAGTAACCAACCAGGAATGGTCATTACACAGATCCATCACAGAACTGATATTCCATCAGTGGGGACTCCCATGAGAGACTTCTTTGCCATTAAGGACAATGCAAAATGCAAGAGCTTTTGCTCCACAAGAGTCCTGAGTCCAAGGATGCTAACAGATGCCTTCTTGCTACAGTGGAACAAGGGCTTGCTTGTATGCCTTCCCACCAATTCCCTTCATTCCCAGGGTGATTTCCAAAATCAAGAGACAAAGCTACAATCTTTCTGGTGCCTTAAATATGGGCCAAGTCAGTTCTGGCTCACAGACCTACTCCAGATGTCCATTCAGCTTCTGATCCATCTCTCAGACAGCCTGGATCTGATCTTGCAGCATTGTGGCCAGACACATCATGCAGACCAGAGTCTCTCCACCTGATGGTGTAGCTAGTGGGTGGCTGACCACCACACAGAGAAACTGCTCCATACAGGTCCAGGAAAACATCTACCAGAAGGACATATTCTTGCATGGGAAATAGGTTCTCACTATGCATAGCCCAAAATGGCCTAGACCCAGCCCAGGCCTCAGTACCAAAGATCCTTGAAGACCTACTGTAGCTCAAGCGGACAGGTCTCTTACTCAGTTCTACTGAAGTCCATCTCACAGTGATTTCAACTTATCACCAGCCTGTGCCATCATGTTTGGTCTTCTCTTACCCCATGGTATCAAAGTTTCTTAAAGGGCTACTACATGCTCAAACACTGGTCAGAGAACCCACTCCTGCCTGGGACCTCAATATACTCCCCTTGAGACTGATGTAGCCTCTCGTTGAGCTTCTCTCAGAATGCTTCCTGGACTACCTCACTCTGAAAACAGAAAGAAAAGGAGTACTTGTGGCACCTTAGAGACTAACAGTCTCTAAGGTACCACGAGTACTCCTTCTCTTTTTGCGAATACAGACTAACACAGCTGCTACTCTGAAAACAGTCTTCCTAGTCGCAATCACTTCAGTCAGAAGAGTAAGTGAGCTTCAGGTGCTCCTGGCTGAACCCAAATGCAGTTCCGTTGGAATAAGGTGATGCTGAGACCTCATCAGAACTTCCTCTCCAATGTGGTCTCAAAATTCCATCTGAGGCTATCCATCCGCTTGCCTGTCTCCTTCCAAAAAGCACATTTATGACTGGGAGAAAAGAAATTACACACACTTGTCATTTCCAGGTCTCTGCTCTATTGACAGAACAAAATCATTCCACCTGTCAACCCTATCTATTTCTCCCTATACCAGAGCATTCAAAAGGTCAACCTCTTTCATCTCAAAGAATATTGAAACAGATCACATGATGCATCCTCGTGTTGTTAGTTGGCTAGTGTACCTCTCTCACTAAATACCAAGGCTAACTCCACCAGCATTCAAGTGATTTCTTCCACCTTTTTCAGACATGTGCCACTATCGGACATCTGCAAGGCAGAGATGTGGAGTAAACCACTGACCTTTGTCAAGTACTGTGCCTTGGACTTAGTTGATCAGATGCCAAGTTTAGGAGAGTAGAACTGTGACGCTGTATGGAATCTGGAGATACTTGTGGATATTATGAATATCAATATTGTAAAATTGAAATGAGTTGTGCCAGATATGCCATGTAAGGTATCTGCACAAATCTTATAATTTGCCAGATATGATAATCTCATTTATGTGTTTGTATCACCTTTGTATTATGAGCTATAGATATATATGTATGTCTGTATTTCAAACTTGTGCTATGCTTCTGGGTAACACCCCCAAACTGTTTGGCATCAGCACTGCCTAGCCTGCTTGATGGCCCATTAAGGACCATCAGCTACACAACTGACCCATTGAGAGACAGCGGAGCATACACCGTATGACTCAGCAAGGCATGCATGGGAATGCCTGTGGACAGAAAAGGTCCTCCAAGCCTTGTGCTGGGCAGCTTGTGTTGGAAACAAAGGAAGCACAGGGCGCATGGAAAAATATTATAAAAGGCAGCTGCATCTTCTCCATTTTGTCTTCAATCCTGCTTCTTACCTCCGGAGGAACTTTGCTACAAACTGAAGCTCTGAATAAAGTTGAATGATCCATCTAAGCTGTGGATGTATTCCAGAGGGACTTTCAAGTCGGCAAACTCACCAATACTGCTAGGAACCTGATATGTGGACTTTGAAGTCTTTGTATGTATGTGACTGCTTTACCATTTAACATCTCTCTTGTTCTTTCTTTTTTCTTTATAATAAACCTTTAGTTTTAGACACTAAGGGATTGGCTGGCAGTGTGGTAGTTTGGGTAAGATCCAAACCTATACTGATTTGGTAACATGGCTGATGCTTTGGGGTCAGAAGAACATTTTGTATATGTGAGCAGAGTTTTTTAAATAACTTCTTACTATACTGGACCTAGGTGCTGACTGGGAGCCAGAGAACTGGAATGCAATAAAGGGGGCTGTGTGATTTCTTTTTTGCTTCTTGATAACCAGTGTGGGGGATCAGAAGCACAGTTTGTGACTGGTTCTGAAGAGTAACTTCAGTATTACCCACCAGTCTTGGGAGTATCTGCTCTTCCTTTTGCAGCCTGCCCTGACCTTGGCATTTCTAGTGAGGGCTGCCCCAGTCACAATGGGTCACAAGAACTACATTCCCTATTTGACTGATGCAGCTGGAATTCCTCATTCCCTCTGTCCTGAGGGGATACTGCTTGCCAATCACCTAAGTAGGGCTTCATACTGATACATAGTGGAAGAAAGGATAGTTACTTATGCTACAGTAACTGTGATTCTTCTAGATGTTGTCAGTGTGGATCTCATGACCTGCTCTCGGAGTCCTTGGTTACTAGGAGCTTCAGATTGTGAGGGAACCGAGAGAAGGTCATGGCTGCTCTGCCTTTTGTGCCCTGTCATGGGAGCATGAGGCAGCACAGGGTGCATGTGTGACCCCAATGGACACAGCAATAAAAAAAAAGTCTGGTTTTGCATGTATGAGGTGCATGCACACCCTACAGTGGAACAACACTGACAAAAACATCTAGGAGAACCACAGCTACTGCAAGTAAGTAACTATTCTTCTTCTACACTGCTCTGTAAAGTGTCCCAGTTCTTCTTCTGAAGGGGAGAGGGAAAGGGGTATACCCACATATGAAAGTAATACATTTCTCTTATACCTCACCAAAACACTTCCCTGTGGTATGCCTGACCACAGTGTCAGAGTTCTTTTCACTTTGAAAATATGATCAATCTACAGGAGATGGTAGTAATAGCTGGTGGAGACTGCTTGATATTTGGAGCCGCACCAGTCATTTTGGGCAGCCATTACCTCTGCAGAAACATGCCCAATGTTGGAAGATGCATCAGTGGCTCTGGGAATGCTAAGCTGTTGGTGTTTTCCTTTTCCTGCAGTCCCTCAGCATGACTATGGTGCCTTTGACAACCGTCGTTGCCTTCACTGACATGACAGAATGGCCAGAGCCTCCGCGTAGCCAGCCCAGCACGTACTGGAAAATCCCATTTGACTTCTTTTTCCCCTTCAAGGTTGCACTGAATGGGGGGATAAGCTGTCAAGGAGACCTGGCTGGTGCTTTCCTGATGTCTCTCACATTCTGCAGCATTCTCAGCTTCTGAAGAGAATGAAGTCTGGTGCTCTGCTCCTCATGGCAACATTTATGCCCAGATAGTACCAGAGAGCTCACTCCATCCTGCTGTATCCTGGTGTCATATCTGGTGCCTGTTCCTCACCTGGGTGAGACAATATGAGAGATACAGTGACCTAAATGATTCCTCTTTGTTCTTGTGAACAGCAAAGAAAGTATTTATCTGACACCTAGAGAAGGCAGGTGTTTCAGAGAATCCTGTTAATGTAATGGTACAGTCAGAATATGATGCAGACCAAAGACTCTTCTATTCTGTTCAGGTTCTCACCCTGTGCCTATCATCATGCTATCCCTGTTCCTTCCTGTAGTGCATTGTGACATGATTAACATCTGCCACCTGTGATTCTTCCATGTCTACAATCCCTTTATGCAGATTTGTGAAGGTCAACCCAGCGTTGCTCATAGGGGATGGGAGGGCAGAAGGAGCAGTCTTTGTGGAACAAAGAGGAGAGAGGGAATGAAAAGGAACTCTCTTTATTCTGTCCCCTACAAGAAGGAAAAGTCCCTTCTGAGCTGAGCAGTATGGAGAGAAGTGTGCTTTCATTTCTAGTTTCCCTCCCTATTGGTGGGGAGTCTGGAGCTCACTTGTTCAGCTCCCTGTTACAGAAGAGCCTCATCTTTCCATGTGGAATTGTAAATCATACATTTTAAATCTGATATAATTTATCCAGTGATAGTTTCTATTGAAACCATCAGTGCCTCTGTGACTGTCTTTAGAATGTATGCCTTTGTTAGGGGATCTAAATTATTATTCAGTGAGTGGTATTATAATGACCTATCTACTCATCTCCTCTGGCCCATTGTAAATAAGCTGGCCTTCTGCATTTGTGTCAATCTTTATCTCTTATTTTTGTGTTAATCTCTTCAAATAAAATTATCAATTGAACATGCATTACTTTATAAAAATGTTTTTATTTGCAAGATGGATATGCAAGACACAAGGAATTATGGAGGTTCTGTCCTTTGGGATTACTGTCCTGGGAATTTTATGACCAGGTATCTTGACAGCTCTCCTTTCCACCCTCACAGCTCTTCCCTCATGCATATGGGCTCAGTGCCACACTCCCCACCTGTGGTGGTTTAGGAATCTCTAAAACTGGGAAGTATTACTGCTTCAGGTCCAAGCAGAGGCTATACTGGCAGTGACAGCCATTGTGAATGTTGGATGATGTATAGGAGATGGGCCATTGTGAGCAGTTGGAGTTGGAGATTAAAGTTAATTATTTTAGAAGAGGTTTGCAATTTATTATGAGGCTGCAGTGTCATGCAACACCTAAGGTTTGACCCTGGCCTCCTGTGTCTGTGACATTTCATAGATTTCAGGGACAGAAAAGCCTCTATGATCTTGGGATGAATGAAGGAGGTGGTGGGGTAGCTTCCTTTTATGGATACCCAGCCAGCCAGTTAGCTGTTCTCTACTTGCTTTACCCGTAAAGGGTTAAAAAGGCCATAGGTAAAAGAAAGGGAGTGGGCATCTGACCAAAAGAGCCAATGGGAGGGCTAGAACTTTTTAATATTGGGGAAAAATTTCCCTTTGTCTGTCTGTTGTTGTTCTCCAGAGAGAGAAGAGCAGAGACAGGGCTGGGACTATGCTGTAAGAGCAAGAGCTTTGAGCAAGGTATGGAAAACCATCAAATCATACCTAGGAATTGCTTATCTGAAACCCCACGTATGTAAGTAAATCAGGGAATGTCTCGGAAGATGCAATTAGGATTATTTCTTCTCGGCTTGTGGACTCCTCTGTGCTAACCCCAGGTGCTTTTATTTTGCTTGTAATCTTTAAGATGGACATCAAGAAACCATTCTTGATGCTTAATTATTATATATGCTCTTTTTAAATCTAGAAATGGCCTAAATTCCAGATGTATTTTTTTCTTTTTGTTTTTAATAAAATTTACCTTTTTAAAGAACAAGATTGGCTTTTTTGTGTCCTAAGAGGTTTGTGTATATGTTGTTTAATTAGCTGGTGGCAACAGCTGATTTCCTTTGTTTTCTTTCTCAGCTCTTCCCCAGAGTGGGGGTGAAAGGGCTTGAGGGTACCCCACAGGAAGGAATTCCCAAGTGCTTCTTCCTGGGTTCTCAAAAGGGTTTTTTGCACTTGCGTGGTGGTAGCATCTACCCATCCAAGGTCAGAGAAAAGCTGTAACCGTGGGATTTAATACTAGCCTGGAGTGGCCAGTATTAATTTTTTAGAATCTTTCTGGGCCCCCACCTTCTGCACTCAAAGTTCCAGAGTGGGGAATCAGCTTTGACAGATCTATTCAAGGTGTGGCCAAACCACAGCTTGTGAGCTGTATGTGTGTCTTTTATAGTTAAAGTGCAACTCACAAGCTGAAGCCCTGAGCCCTGGCTAAAATCCCAAGACACCCCCCCCCCCACACACACACACACAGCTGGTAGGCAGAGAATGTATATGTGGGGCCTCCAGGAAATACTTCAAAAGATATTAAGCCCTGAGCTACCGTGAGAGTGAGGCCGATAGAAAGAGAAGCTCTCACATGTGCATTATATCAGGAAATTGCATCATTCTGTTTTCAGAATGTTGTGCTGACCTCGTGTGCTCACGATCTCCCTGCATTCCACAGAATACAGGCTGTGTTTACTGTTTACAAATCTCATTTGAATAGTTTTAGATTTAAGTGTCAACTCTACGTTAATTTTGTGGATGACAATGATATCTTCATATTGTAAGAAATGCAAGCATGAAGAAGAAAACTGAAGTTTTAAGCCAGAATGAGAGAAAGATTTTGCATTTGCTGTTAAAGGTGGCAAACCCCTGTGCCTTAACTGCAATGCATTGCTCACTCACTACAAAGCGAGCAATTTGAAATATCACTACAAAATGAATCACAATTTTTCATCTAAATACCCTCCTGAATCAGAATTAAGAATAAACAAGCATTAAAATCATGGCTAAACAGTCAACAGACACTACTCTTGGTGTTCAGTAAGAAAGCTGACAATGAGCAAAGCTAGTTTTGTTATTCATGGTGTATCACTCATGCTAAATGTCCATATTGTGATGGAGACTTTGTTAAGAAGAATGTTACAGAAGTGGTTGCAATTTTAGATCCAAGTAACACAAAACTTAATGACTAATAAAGCAAATTCCAATTTTGTGCCATACCGCGGAGAGGCATATCTCCCAGATTAGTGATGATGTTGCAAGCAAGATGCAAAATGATCTAAAGAATTCTCAATGAATCCACAGATATACAAGATAAACCACAACTAGTGGAATTTGTTCACTATGTTTTCACTGATGTAATTGTGAGAGAAGAAATGTTGGACTGTAGCAAAACATGCACTCATTGCCACGGCACCTCTGGCCGGTCATCTGGGAATTAGCTCATCCCAGCCTCAGAGCGCCTCCTGCTGGCTGGTGTCTCCCTACTGGTACCTGCTTCCTCTCAATCTCCACCTCTTATAGTATTTCTGACCCCATGTCCCTCACCGGCCTGCAGTGCCCCTTCTCCTGGGTACTGCCTGCAGCAGTACCCTCACACTCAGGGTCCTCCCCTCCCTGGGGAACCCCAATCCCCTAAGCCCATCTTGCCTCAATGACCCACTGCCAGTTTTCATGTAGGCCCTTCCCTCAGGGGCAAATTGCAGTCCAAAATGGCCACTGATCATCAGCCAGGGGGTTGGACCCGCTGCTTCTTCCTTCCCTGGCTGCCTTCCCACAGCCCTAGTACCTCCCACACCCCTGAAAGCAAGGCCTCTGCTTGGAGATTTGCCAGGTTGGAGCACCCCCAGCTCCTCCTGCCCTTCCCCAGCACTGCACTGTCCAAGGTACCCTTTTTCTCTATCAGGCAATCAGTTCCATCTCTCTCCAAGACTGGAGAGAGACTGACTATCCTGTCTGGTCTTCTCCCTTTTATACTGGCTTGGCCAGCTCTGATTGGCTGTCTCCCAGGCTTCTCTGATTGGCTCTCAGCCCCAGCGCCCTCCAAGTGCTGGCTTTTAACCCTTTCTGAGCTAGAGCAGGGTGACCGCCTCGCTACATGGACTTAGTGGTGCTAAAAGAAACAACCCACAGTGTTGATGTAAAGAATGCACTGGACAAAGCACTGACAAATGCTGATGTTCCACTGGATAAACTTGTCAGTGTTGCAATGGATGGAGCACCTGCAATGATGGGGGGCGGGGGGGAAGTAGGCCTTATCAGGCTCTTGAAAAGTGATCCCAAATTTCTGGAATTTCTCCCTCTTCATTGCATAATCCATCATGAGGATCTCACAGGCAGATACTTCAACTACAAAAGTGGTCCTAGAAATTGTCAGTTTCATCTGCTCATATGGGAAGACTCCTTAACACTCAAAAATTTCATCGAAGAGCTGGAGCTTGAAGACAAACCTAATGACATCTCTTTCTACTGTATTGTGAGGTGGTTATCAACCACCACTGTCTTAAATAGGTTTGTGGAACTGTTGGAGCCTATCAATGCTTTCCTTGAAGAAAAGGAAATGTCTTATCCACAATTGGAAGATGAGCAATGGATGCGGGATCTGATATTTTTCACTGATATTATGCAGCATCTGCAAACTCTTCAATTTGGCACTCCAAGGGAAGGAGAAGGTTATTTCTGTCCTTATTCAGACAGTCTTCAGTTTCCAGATCAAGTTCTGAAAAGAGACATAATGCTAAGTCTTCAACAATTTTCCCTATCTCAAAAGTAGGGTAAATGCATTTCCTGAAATGGAAGTAGATCACAAACTCAAGGAATACAGAGGTAAATTACAAGGATTGCTTGATGAATTTCAGGCCAGGTTTGAAGACTTGCAGAAGTTGAGATCCTGCTTTGCCTTTCTTGTAAACCCTGATGTGATCAACCACAGCTGTCCAATTCCCAAAACTGTAGTTACAGAAATATTTACTGTAAAATAGAACTACTGGAATGACAGGAGGACAAGGTTTAAAGATGATGCATAAATCACAATCTACAATCGTGAAATGCTCAAGGAGATTAGAGAGGCTATTAATATAAACAACTCAATAATGGGGGATTTCAACTATCCGCATATTAACTGGGTACGTCACCTCAGGCCGGGATGCATAGATAAAGTTTCTTGACACCTTAAATGACTGCTTCTTGGAGCAGCTAGTCCTGGAACCCACAAGAGGAGAGGCAATTCTTGATGTAGTCCTAAGTAGAGCACAGGATCTGGTCCAAGAAGTGAATATAGCTGGACCACTTGGTAATAGTGACCAAAATATAATTAAATATAACATCCCTGTGGCGGGGAAAACACCACAGCAGTCCAACACTGTAACATTTAATTTCAGAAAAAAGGACTACATAAAAATGAGGAAGTTAGTGAAACAGAAATTAAAAGGTACAGCGCAAAAAGTGAAATCACTGCAAACTGCATGGAAACTTTTTAAAGACACCATAATAGAGGCTCAACTTAGATGTATATCCCAAATTAAAAAACATAGTAAGAGAACCAAAAAAGTGCCACCGTGGCTAAACAACAAAGTAAAAGAAGCAGTGAGAGGCAAAAAGGCATCCCTTAAAAAGTGGAAGTTAAATCCTAGTGAGGAAAATAGAAAGGAGCATAAACTCTGGCAAATGAAGTGTAAAAATATAATTAGGAAGGCCAAAAAAGAATTTGAAGAACAGCTAGCCAAAGACTCCAAAAGTAATAAAAAATGTTTTCAAGTACATCAGAAGCAGGAAGCCTGCTAAACAACCAGAGGGGCCACAGGACAATCAAGATGGTAAAGGAGCACTCAAGGACAATAAGGCTATTGCAGAGAAACTAAATTAATTCTTTGCATGGTCCTCGCGGCTGAGGATGTGAGAGAGATTCCCAAACCTGCGCCATTCTTTTTAGGTGACAAATCTAAGGAACTGTCCCAGATTGAGTTGTCATTAGAGGAGGTTTTAGAACAAATTGATAAACTAAACAGTAATAAGTCACCAGGACCAGATGGTATTCACCCAAGAGTTCTGAAGGACCTCAAATGTGAAATTGCAGAACTATTAACTGTAGTCTGTAACCTATCATTTAAATCAGCTTCTATACCAAATGACTGGCAGATAGCTAATGTGACACCAATATTTAAAAAGGGCTCCAGAGGTAATCCCGGCAATTACAGGCCAGTAAACCTGACTTCAGTATCAGCCAAAGTGGTTGAAACTATAGTAAAATAAAAAATTGTCAGACACATAGATGAACATAATTTGTTGAGGAAGAGTCAACATGGTTTTTGTAAAGGGAAATCATGTCTCACCAATCTAGAATCATAGAATCATAGAATCATAGAATATCAGGGTTGGAAGGGACCCCAGAAGGTCATCTAGTCCAACCCCCTGCTCAAAGCAGGACCAAGTCCCAGTTAAATCATCCTAGCCAGGGCTTTGTCAAGCCTGACCTTAAAAACCTCTAAGGAAGGAGATTCTACCACCTCCCTAGGTAACGCATTCCAGTGTTTCACCACCCTCTTAGTGAAAAAGTTTTTCCTAATATCCAATCTAAACCTCCCCCATTGCAACTTGAGACCATTACTCCTCGTTCTGTCATCTGCTACCATTGAGAACAGTCTAGAGCCATCCTCTTTGAAACCCCCTTTCAGGTAGTTGAAAGCAGCTATCAAATCCCCCCTCATTCTTCTCTTCTGCAGACTAAACAATCCCAGCTCCCTCAGCCTCTCCTCATAAGTCATGTGCTCTAGACCCCTAATCATTTTTGTTGCCCTTCGCTGTACTCTTTCCAATTTATCCACATCCTTCTTGTAGTGTGGGGCCCAAAACTGGACACAGTACTCCAGATGAGGCCTCACCAGTGTCGAATAGAGGGGAACGATCACGTCCCTCGATCTGCTCGCTATGCCCCTACTTATACATCCCAAAATGCCATTGGCCTTCTTGGCAACAAGGGCACACTGCTGACTCATATCCAGCTTCTCGTCCACTGTCACCCCTAGGTCCTTTTCCGCAGAACTGCTGCCGAGCCATTCGGTCCCTAGTCTGTAGCGGTGCATTGGATTCTTCCATCCTAAGTGCAGGACCCTGCACTTATCCTTATTGAACCTCATTAGATTTCTTTTGGCCCAATCCTCCAATTTGTCTAGGTCCTTCTGTATCCTATCCCTCCCCTCCAGCGTATCTACCACTCCTCCCAGTTTAGTATCATCCGCAAATTTGCTGAGTGCAATCCACACCATCCTCCAGATCATTTATGAAGATATTGAACAAAACGGGCCCCAGGACCGACCCCTGGGGCACTCCACTTGACACCGGCTGCCAACTAGACATGGAGCCATTGATCACTACCCGTTGAGCCCGACAATCTAGCCAGCTTTCTACCCACCTTATAGTGCATTCATCCGGCCCATACTTCCTTAACTTGCTGACAAGAATGCTGTGGGAGACCGTGTCAAAAGCTTTGCTAAAGTCAAGAAACAATACATCCACTGCTTTCCCTTCATCCACAGAACCAGTAATCTCATCCTAAAAGGCGACTTTTCCAGTCCTCTAGGATCTCTCCCGTACTCCATGAGTTCTCAAAGATAATTGCTAATGGCCCAGAGATCTTTTCAGCCAGTTGCTTAAGTATTCTAGGATGCATTCTGTCAAGCCCTGATGACTTGAGGACATCTTGTTGTCTAAGTATTTCTTAACTTGTTCTTTCCCTATTTTAGCCTCACATCCTGCCCCATTGACACTGACATTCACTGTGTTAGTCGGCCAATTTTGCTAACCTTTTTTGGTGAAAACTGAAACAAAAAGGCATTTAATACTTTGGCCATTGTTGCATTTTCTGCTGTTGTCTTTCCCTCCTCATTGAGTAAGGGGCCTACTCTGTCCTTGATCAGCCTCTTGTTTCTAATGTGTTTGTAAAATGTTTTCTTTTTACCCTTTTAGTTCCACTAGTTTAATCTTATTTTATGTATTGGCCTTTTTAATTTTGTCCCTACATGCTTGTGTTTGTTGGGTTTTTTTATATTCATCCTTTGTAATTTAACCTAGTGTCCACTTGTATGACTCTCTTTTTTTAAAGTTTCAGATCATTGAAGATCTCCTGGTTAAACCAGTGTAATCTAGTGTGGGGAGGTGTTTTTAGTGGCTCCCATGATGGGAGAAAGCAAAAGGGACAGGATGGGTTGGGTTGGATCCCACAAGATTTCCAGCCCTTACCGGACTTCCAGCGTAGGCTTAAGGTGTTGTGGGATTTGGCATGAGATTTGGAGCCATGATAAGAGCCATTTGTTAAGGACTTCCTATTTGCTGGTTTCCAGCAGTCAGCCCTCACTTACTCCCTTATCTAGGTAGCTGTGGTTTATACTAGTTGCCACTTTGGGGCTGAGAAGGATTTTTTTACCTACACCACCTGATTGGCAAAGGCTGGTTAGGTTTTTTTCACCCTTCTTCCAGTGAAACCTAGGACTGGGTTTTGGGCAACCAGAGGGTTGGAATTCTTCCCTTTCCAGAGGGCACAGTTTGGACCGATATGAGAATCCTTTAGTTGTTGCAACTTTTGGCAGGTGGTCAGTGCAGGAACTCTCTGATTTAGGCTCCAGATCCAAAAAAGTATCACAAGGGGCATACCGAGGCATCTCCTTATGAGATGGGAGCATAGGGTCTAACCCCCTCAGGACAAATGTGAACCAGGGCTTGGCCACTATGCCAGGGGGACCGTCCCGCCAAGGTGCTTGATGGCAGTGCTGACTGGGGGTCAAGGTCCCTTTTTACCTCATCCTCTGAAAGGGGGAGGGATGCTAGCGGCAAGGTGCGGTGCCCAGAGATCCTCCATTTGTGATGATTGGCTGTAATTTGATAGGATGTAATTTGACTAATAAAGTTGCAGCCTGGTCTGACGGGTTCGGTCACAGAGACCCCATTGGGACTGTCACGTGATGTGCTGGAATTACCTCTGAGCCCATTTTCCCTGCCAGCTTGGCACTCCAGAACTTGTTGAGCCAGACACACTAGCCTGCTGCAACACAGACCCAGGTCTGGTCCATGCCCCCAAAGCTCAGACTTTAACCAAAAACTGCTCAGCAGGTCACCTATCTCCAGTACCCAGCTCTCCCCCCTCCCCAGGCCTTGTAGGTATCAGCCCCAGCCTGCCTCCTCTCTTGGCCACACTGGGAAGGGATTGGGAAATAGATGGAAGCAGGCAGGCCGGAGGTGGTTTGGGGGCAGAGTGTGGGTGGGGCCAGGCCAGGCTGTTTGGGGAGGCACAGCCTTCCCATGCCTTTGCTACCTGTTGACCATACCCATGAGGCAGAGCAAATTTCAGGATGATCTGAGTGTCTGGATTTACATAGAAGAGCTGTCATTTTAAACAGAATGTACTTCTCAATCTTAGCTATAGCAGAGCTGACACTCTGGTATAATTTGCTTGACAGTCGCCCTTCAGTGGTACACAGCAGTTACTATGCAATCAGCTGCCCTTCAGTGGCCTTTAGTGGTGCATCCGTGAATCATTAATAAGAACTGGAGGATAATTGCATAAATGCTTAAAAAATACCAGGTTAAATTGAACTCCAGCAGCACTGTGCTTGAGCATGGGTCTGTGCTGTGCTTAGGAGAAGAGGTAAGGGGAAGAATGTGGTGGCAGAGTTTGATAGTCTGCTCCAGAGTCTTCAGGGGGTCCCTTACCTTCACTGTGCTGCTCTCTCCATGTACTCTGCGACAGGCACAGACATTTTCCTTGGCAAACCCTCCTATGCCCTCCATCTCTCATTGCAAACCTCTCACTCTCTTACAGATTAATCTTCCACTGTACTATTTTCATCTCAGGTTTCCCCTCTAGTCCTCATTGCCCTGCCTCCCTGTAATCTTGGGGTAGGTAAGGTGAAGAAGCAATGAACTTTGATGTAGTCAAATCTACAATGACAGCTCCAGGAAAATGAGTCTCAAAGTCCAAATGGGAGTGGGAGTGATTTATAGCTTTATAGTTGTTTGTAATATGATATGAAAGTAGTCAGTCAACAGATCAGAACAATACAGTGTCCTGTGCCTGGCTGCTCTGCTCCATGTCACATGATACTGCAGGGTCAGAACTCCACTACAGTCTAGGAAAAGGAACAAATTTGGGAAGCAAGACCCAGTTGATCCACTATTCCTGCTATAGCCTGTTCCTTTTAACATCAGCTGAAACTCTTTTGCTTGGCTCTTCACCTCAGGTAGGAAAAATGGGATTCTGACTGATGCAGGAGATGCTGAAAAGTTTTGCTGGGATCCCATGAAAAGGAGGATGCTAGGTCTGGAAACCTCCCCTTCCCCTTCAGGAAGACGCTGAAAGGTTTTGCTAAGGGCCCATGCAAAGGGAAAGGTTGATGCCTGATCTCAATGGAGGTTCACATGTACTGCTGAGGTCCCTCTGACCTTGGGGGAAGAAGGATGCTCTGGGCCCATATGATATTTTAGCCAAAATTTTGGTAATCTGACAATCATTGTAGTACTTCCTTGATAGGAGGATTGTATGGGAAGGAGAAGCCAACAACTCTAATTCCTTCAGTGTAGCTAGGTTCCTATACTGCATTCAGCACCAATTTCTTCATCAAATTGTCACCAAACCAAGAAGAGATGATGCACATTTTTAGACTTGGTTTTGGTAAGTAGTGAGAACATCATAGAAGAGTTGGTCGTAGGAAATAACGTATTGAGTGATCATGAGTTGATTCAGTTTAAATTAAATGGAAGGATCATTAAAGCCATTTTTTATTTCAAAAGGGCAGAGTTTGAGAAATGAAGGGAGAGACATGGGTGTCTGGGTTAATCACAGGATGACTATGAACCACCAATGTGATGCAGTTGTGAAAAAAGCTAATGTGATCCTAGGATGCATCAGGCAAGGCATTTCAAGTAGAGAGAGAAGTACTTATGCCATTGTACAGGGCACTGGTAAGACCTCATTTGGAATACTGTGTACAATTCTAGTCACCCATATTCAAGAAAGATCAATTTAAACTGGAAGAGGTGGAGAGAAGAGCTACTAAGATGATCAGGGGAACAGAGGTCCTGTCTTATGAGAGGTAACTGGAAGAGCTTGACTTGTTTAGTCTAGCAAAAAGAAGGATAAGAGAGCATATGACTGCTTTCTATAAATATAGTGTGTGTGAGGGCGTAAATACTAGGGAGGTTGAGGAGCTATTTAAGCTAAAGGACCATGTTGTAACAAGAACAAATGGATAAAAACTGGCCATGAACAAATTCAATCTGGAAATTGGAAGGTTTCTAACCATTAGAGGGGTGAGGTTCTGGAAAAGCCTCCTGTCACAGTTTAGGGCTCCTGCACCTGTATTCCCTCTCTGTGGTCCAGCAAGCTCACACAATCTAGGCTCCTGGCTTCTCAGCTGTCACCTCTCTTGAGTGGAGACATACATTTCTCTCCTTCCTGACCAGGGTTTTTTCCAGGTGTGACAAAGTTCCTCCTCTACCTTGGTGGGTCTTGCGCTTATGGCGGATTTGCTTGCCTTGGAGCTTCATGGCAGCCCTCAGTTTGCTGTTTTCGTGAACCCACAGTCCAGGTCAACTCCTCCTGTGTCTGACCAGGAGTTGGGAGGTTTGGGGAGAACCCGGGCCCGCCCTCTACTTCATGTTCCAGCCCAGGGCCCTGTGGAATGTGCGACAGCTACAACTCCCTGCGCTACTTCCCCATGGCCTCCTCCCAACACCTACTTTATCCTCACCATAGGACCTTCCTCTTTGTGTCTGATAATGCTTGTACTCCTCAGTCCTCCAACAGTATGCGTTCTCGCTCCCAGCAACTCTTGCTTCTAGCTCCTTACACACGCACCACAAACTGAAGTGAGCTCCTTTTTAAACCCAGGTGCCCTGATTAGCCTGCCTTAATTGATTCTAGCAGCTTCTTGATTGGCTGCAGATGTTCTAATCAGCCTGTGTGTCTTAATTATCTCCAGAAGGTTTCTGATTGTTCTGGAACCTTCCCTGTTCCCTTACCCAGGGAAAAGGGACCTACTTAACCTGGGGCTAATATATCTGCCTTCTATTACTCTCCTGTAGCCATCCGGACTGACCCTGTCACATATCCCCCCTCTGCTCAACACTATGGGGTTGGGCAACTTGGGACATTAGGCAGTGTACTCGTGACAAGCCATCTGCCATTGCCATGGTGGCTTCCAGCCCGGTGTTGTATGGTGAATTGGAAAGGTTGTAGGGACAGGAATCATCTGGTCACCCTTGCATTCTTCTCTTTAGTTCGCTTCATCTACTTGAGGGGTGCATGGTCAGTCACAAGGGTAAACCATCGTCCCAGAAGGTAATAACGTAGTGTTTCCATGGCCCATTTCACAGCTAGGCACTCTCTTTCAATCACGGCATACTTCTGCTCTCTCGGGAGGAGTTTCCTGCTGAGGTAGAGGATTGGGTGTTCTTAATCTCTGACCATCTGCGATAGGACAGCTCCCAATCCTACTTCAGATGCATCTGTTTGTAAAATGAATTCTTTGCTGAAGTCTGGGGCTATAAGCACAGGGTTACTGCAGAGGGCTGTCCATAGATCCATGAATGCTTTCTCTGCGGCATCTGTCCACTTCACCATGTCTGGACCCCGGGCTTTTATCAGGTCTGTCAGGGGACTCGCTCTGGTAGCAAAATGGGGAATAAATCGTCGGTAGTACTCCACCACACCCAGGAATGCCCGGACTTGCTTTTTCCAATTCAGCTGGGGCCAATTTTGGATAGCCTCTAGTTTATTTAGTTGGGGCTTGACCATGCCCCTTTCTACAATGTAGCTAAGGTATTTAGCCTCGACTAGCCCTATAGCACACTTGGCCTGGTTGGCTGTGAGGCCAGCCCGTCTTAGTGTGTCTAGAACCGCTTCCACCTTTCCTAAGTGGGTTTCCCAGTCGGGGGTGTGAATAATCACATCATCCAGGTATGCTGCTGCATTACTGGTATGGGGCCGTAGGAGCTTGTCCATAAGACGCTGGAAGGTGGTAGGTGCCCCATGCAGTCCAAAAGGAAGAACAGTATATTGAAACAGACCCTCTGGGGTAGAGAATGCCATGTTTTCTTTCGCATCTTTGGCAAGGGGAATCTGCCAGTATCCCTGCATTAAATCAAGGGTGGTCAAAAATCGGGCATTGCCCAGGTGCTCAACTAACTCATCGATATGGGGTATGCATCAAATGTGGATATCTCATTCAGCCGGCGAAAGTCATTACAAAACCTAGTGGTGCCATCAGGTTTGGGCACCAACACAATCGGGCTTGACCACTGACTGTGGGACTCTTCGATGACTCCCAGTTCCAACATCCTTTTTACCTCTGCCTTGATCTTCTCCCTTTTTGCCGCTGGGACCCGATAGGGCCTTAAAGTACCTTTGCCCCAGGGTCTGTGATAATGTGGTGATAGGCTTCAGTGGTCTGACCTGGTTTGGTTGAAAACACATCCTAGTATCGGTTGATCATCTCAGTTACCTCCTTCTTCTCACTTGGTGTCAGATCAGTGGATATCCTGATCAGCTGCTGCATGTTATTTCCCTGAATCGGGGTCTCTTGGGCCACTACACACGCCTCTCGTTGGTGCCAAGGCTTTAAGAGGTTAATGTGATAAATTTGTTCTTGTTTCCAGCGTCCTGGCTGCCGCACCTTGTAGGTTACTTCCCCCACGGGTTCAACCACCTCATAGGGCCCCTGCCATTGGGCCAAAAGCTTGCTTTCTGCCATGGGTACCAACACCATCACCCGATCCCCTGGTTGGGACTGTCGGACTTTTGCCTGGCGATTGTAATGGGTTCGCTGGGCCTCCTGCATCTTTTCCAAATGTTCCCATGCAATGGGGGTGACCCGGGCTCTCCATTCTCGCATCTGCAACACATGGTCAGTTATATTTCTCCCCTCATTGGGTTCCTCTTCCCAGATTTCTTTTGCAATATCTAGTATGCCACGGGGTGGCATCCGTATAATAATTCAAAGGAGAAAAACCCAGTTGAGGCCTGAGGTACCTCCCGGATTGCAAACATAAGGTAGGATAGTAGGGTGCCCCAATCCTTCCTGTCCCGACTTACCACTTTCCTTATCATTGCCTTGTTAATATCTCCTTTGGTAGCCCCACTCGGGCAAAGATCCCCACCAACTCTTTAGCTATTGTTTTAGAGGCCGTGTTCCACAGGGGGACGGCTTCTGGGTAGCGAGTAGCATAATCCAGAACGACAAGTATATATTGGTGGCCCCGGGCTGTCTTCTCTAGGGGTCCCACTAGGTCCATGGCTATTGCTTGAAGGGGACCTCTATGATGGGAAGGGGTACTAATGGTGCCCTCAAGTGGGGACAGGGACTTTGCAGCTGACACTCCGGGCAGGACGCACAGTACCTCTGCACTTCTTCATGTACTCCGGGCCAGAAGAATCGTCGCAGGACCCATGCCAGGGTCTTCTCTACCCCCAAATGTCCCCCGGAAAGATGACTATGGGCCAAACTTAATACAGCATTCTGGTGTTTTTGAAGTACTAGGATCTGCTGTACCTTCTGCCCCTGTACAGGTGCAACACAGTATGAGATTCTTCTTCATTATGAAGTAGGGTCCTGGTCCCTGGGTTTCCCCTTCCACGGGGACCCCATCTATTTCGGTCACCTCCTTCCTAATGTTGTTGTATCTTGGGTCTTCAGCCTGGTTCCATCCAAAATTTCCTCTCCTGGGACTAATCTGCCCGAGATCTAGGGGGCAAGTCTCTGTTGCCTCTACTGGTTCAAAGGCATTAGGGTGTGGGTCAGATTCGGGTGCTTCTCTGTCCTGGGTGGCCTCCTTTTCAGCTGCTCGGGTCCGCCTACCTACAAGAGTGATCCCTCTCCTGTTGGGCTGCAAAGACCCCGCCCTCCGTCACATCCTCTTGTTCCGCCGGCAAGTACAGCTTTAACTGCTGCCGGTGGCACGTGACGGAGAGGCGCTCGAGGCGTCCTTCCTAGTCCCATGCCAGGGGGCCCATTACCGGGTGCACTACTCCATGAGGGAGGCCCGGTGCTACCTCTGCCAGGCAATGGGGCACGTCCGGAGGGACTGCCCCTTGGCCCGGCAAGGAGGGACATCTGGGACCCCCGAGCCCTGGCAGGGCGCTGGCCCCATCATCGCTGGCGCCCCTGGCTGCCTGGCACCTGAAACCACCCCTCCTCCTTCCCGGTCCACCACTGCTCCCGCTCGGGCGCTGGGGACACCTCCCCAACTATGCCCAGATGAGCGGGAGAGCCCCGCCCCCGCTGCTTGCAATCTGGCAGGGCCTGTGGAGGAGGGTGTGGCAGGGACACCGCCAGGCATGGGAGAGGGCCTGCCCCAGGGGGAATCCTCCCTCCCTTGTGCTGCCCCACCGTTACCCGCAACCGAGTCCCTGAGCCATCACCTCTGCCCCCTGACACAACCCCTGCTAGCCAGCCCCCGGATGATGCCATGGAGGGCTGGGCCCTAGTTCAGGGGAAGCAGGGCAAGCGGAAGGCTCGAGCTTTGCTTCTCCCATCTGACGCGGAGGCCCCCCGGAAGACCAGGAAGGGGTCACCGATGCCGAGCCTTCCGCTTTGCTCACGGGTGTGTTCCATCCACCGGTGCCGGCTGGGGAAGACATGGCAGCACTGGAAGGCAGTATCTCCCCTCCACGGGAGTCCCTCCCCTTCGAGACCCCTGAGGGAGCCCCTTCTGCCTTGGTACCGTTTAAAGCCTCTGTGAGCCCCGAAGTGACTGTCGCGTCGGGTGCCAGCGGGGAGAACCCCCGGGTGGCAGAAAGCGATCTCCCCTCCATATACGAGGGGATCGAGGCCCTGGGTCTGACCCCGGTCACCCAGGGGGAGGACGACCCTATGCTAGCGGGCCTTGATCTGGGCGACTTCACTCCAGCCCCCCTTTCCCCATGCTCCCTCTCCCAACCATTGCTTCCACTCCACCTCTGAGGAGCCCCTGGACTCCTCCATCAACCCAGCCGCAGATGGCGCCCCGCTGACGGCCACCAAGCCTTTTGAGGTGACAGCCAGTGCCACGCGGCCGGGACCCGAGCCACCTCCTGCCCGGGAGGGGGCCCTACAGAAGATAGTCCACCTCCTGATGCTGTGGCTGCCAAACCTACCATGAGGCCTGTGTCCGGCATCACTGAGAGCCCTCTCCCCGCTCAGAATCTCTCCTCTAACCCTGCCCCTGCCCCTGTCCCTATCCCATCCACCTCCCGAGATGTTATTGCTGCCACTGGGGCTGTCTCCTTCCCTTTTCCAATAGATGACTGCCCAGGGAGTGGCCTTTGTGTTTACCTGTCCCGACCCACCAGGGCCTGCTATCCTCCCTCCCTATCGCCCCAGGGTTCGAGGCGGACCTACTGGCGCCAACCCATCAGGAGCCCCGTCGGGAGTCCACACCCGGTCTGCCCATCTTGGTGGGCCACGGGACTGTACCAAGGGCCCCGTCGGGGAGTAACCAGGAGATTGTAACCCCACCCCCCCATGTGCTGCGAGAGGAGTTGCGGGAGTTTTTAGAAGACGTCCGTGGCTCTTGCAACAAAGTACAGCTTGCTCTTCAGTGATGGGGGGACTTTCATCAAATCCTCCGGACCACAAGGGCCCTCATGGGGGAGGGTAAAAGGACTGGGAGGCAGGGCACCGCGGCCTACCAGCGGGTCCGTCTCTTCCGTGACTCCTTACTCACCTACGGGGTAGGTCACGGACTGTTGCGCAGCCCGTCGGGAGTTGCGAGCATCCCTGCTGGTGAGGATCCCCTCCAGCCCTCCTCATGGCACCTCTTACCATCACAACATTGAACACCCACGGCTGTAGGATGGGTCTCCACAGGTCCCAGGTGCTCCCTTTCCTTCGGGAGGGGGATACTCTGTGGTTTTCCTGCAGGAGACCCATCCAGATCCGACCGCCAAAGACAGCTGGCAGCTGGATTGAGGGGACAGCGTCTACTTTAGCCATCTCACAGTTTGTACGGCTGGAGTGGTGACCCTGTTCTCCCCCAACCTACGGCCCGAGGTGCTGGGGGTCGCCGAGGCTGTGCCGGGCCGCCAGCTGCACCTCTGGGTCCGTATGGAGGGACTCGTATTCAACCTCATCAACATCTATGCCCCGGCAGCGAGCCCGGAGCAGCTGCAATTCTATCAGCAGGCGTCTGCCTTCCTCGGCACCTTGGATCCTCGTGAGTGCCTGGTCCTGGGAGGGGACTTTAACATCACCCTCGAGGAGCGGGACTGCTCGGGAACCGAGCAGAACCCGGCTGCTGCCACCATCCTCCAGGAGATAGTCGAACACCACTCCCTGGTGGACGTCTGGCGCGACCACCACCCAGATGACACTTCCACGTTCACCTTTGTCCGGGTGGAGGCCCATCAGTCGAGCCACTCCCGGTTGGACCGCATTTATTTATCACGCTTCCCATCTTTCACGAGCCTACTCCTCCAGCATCCGGCCGGCCCCATTTTCTGACCATCATTTAGCCACCATGATGGCCTCCCTCTGTGCGGAGAGGCCAGGGCCGACCTATTAGCATTTCAACAACAGCTTGCTGGAGGATGCGGGCTTTGTGGCGTCCTTCCAGGAGTTCTGGCTGGCCTGGCAAGGGCAGCATCGTGCCTTTCCCTCGGCGTGGCGGTGGTGGGACCTAGGGAATGTGCGCGCCCGGCTCTTCTGCTGTGACTACACCCGGGGCGCCAGCTGACGGAGGGATGCGGCGATAGAGCAGTTGGAACGGGAGGTCTTAGAGCTGGAGAGGCGTCTGGCCGCCAGCCCCAAGGATCTGCCCCTCTGTGGAGCGTGCCGGGAGTAGTGGGAGGAGCTCCAGGCCCTTGAGGACCATCGGGCCCAGGATGCCTTTGTTCGATCCTGCATCCATCTCCTTCAGGAAATGGATCGTGGCTCCCGCTTCTTCTTCGCCCTGGAGAAAAGGAGGGGGGCCAAGAAACACGTCACCTGCCTTCTGGCAGAAGACGGCATCCCCCTCACGGATCTGGTGGAGATGTGCGGGAGGGCAAGAGCCTTCTACGCAAGCCTTTTCTCCCCGGATCTGATCGATCCTAACGCTTGCGGAGTGCTCTGGGAGGAGCTCCCTACAGTTAGCGCGGGCGACCGAGTCTGGCTAGAGCTGCCTTTCACTCTGGCCAAATTCTTGGAAGCCCACCGTCGCATGCCCACCAATAAATCTCCGGGCATGGACGGGCTGACCGTGGAGTTCTACCACATGTTCTGGGACATCCTCGGCCCAGACCTAGTCACCGTCTGGGCCGAGTCTTTGCAGAACGGGGTCTCCCTCTTTCGTGCAGGCGAGCTGTGCTGGCCTTATTGCCGAAGAAGGGGGACCTCCGCGATTTACGAAATTGGCGTCCCGTCTCGCTCCTCAGCACGGACTACAAAGTCGTGGCAAAAGCAATCTTGCTGCGGCTAAGGTCCGTGCTGGCAGACGTGGTCCACCCAGACCAGACCTACACCGTCCCAGGCCGCAGCATTTTTGACAACCTATATCTGGCCTGGGACCTTTTGGAACTTGGGTGTAGGGATAGTCTGTCATTCGCTCTCCTGTCCTTGGATCAGGAGAAGGCATTCGACAGGGTGGATCATGGGTATCTCCTAAGCACTCTACAAGCGTTTGGCTTCAGACCCCAGTTTGTGGTTTTTCTCTGGGCGCTGTACGCCTCCGCAGAGTGTCTGGTCAGGCTCAACTGGACCCTGACCGAACCGGTCAGCTTCGGGCGAGGAGTACCCCTCTCGGCCAGCTGTACGCTCTGGCGATTGAGCCCTTCCTCTGTCTCCTCCGAAGGAGGTTGACAGGGTTGGTGCTGCGGGAGCCGGAGCTGTGGCTGGTCCTGTCGGCATACGCTGATGACGTGCTCCTCATGGTCCAGGACCCGGGCGACTTGGCACGGGGTGGAGGCTTGCCAGGCCATTATTCAGCAGCCTCCTCTGCACAGGTCAACTGGGTCAAGAGCTCTGGCTTGGTAGTAGGGGACTGGTGGTAGGTGAGCTCCCTCCCACTGGGCTTCAGGCCATCCGGTGGAGCGCGGGTCCGCTGCTCTATCTCGGCGTTTACCTTTCTGCCACACATCCCTCTCCACCAGAGAACTGGCAGAATTTAGAGGGCTTGGTGATAGAGCGGCTCCGGAAATGGACAGGACTACTCCGGTGCCTCTCCCTTCGGAGGAGAGCGCTGTTGCTTAATCAACTAGTCCTGTCCATGCTCTGGTACGGCTCAACACTCTGGTCCCGGCCACGGGTTTCCTGGCCAACCTCCGGACATCGATTCTGGAGGTCTTTTGGTCAGGACTGCACTGGGTCCCTGTAGGGGTTCTCCATCTACCTCTGGAGGAGGGAGGGCAGGGCCTGAAATGTCCGCTTACTCAGGTCCACGTCTTCCGCCTCCAGGCCCTGCAGAGGCTCCTTTATGGTGCAGGTAGTCCAGCGTGGAGCATACTGGCGCACACCTTCCTACGCCGCTTCCAAGGGTTCCGATACGACCGGCAGCTCCTTTATCTCTATCCGAGAGGTCTTCCGCGAAACCTCTCCGGGCTGCCGGTCTTCTACCAGGACCTCCTCCGAACCTGGAAACTGTTTTCAACGACCAGGTCCGTGGCGGCCACCGAGGGGGCAGATCTCCTCGTGGAGCCCCTGCTACACAACCCCCAACTCCGCGTGCAGGTGGCAGAGTCCCGCTCGGTGCGCCAGAAGTTGGTCCTGGCAGAAGTCACAAGAGTCGGAGACCTCCTGGACTACGACCGGGGAGACTGGCTGGATCTGCTGATGCTCGCTTAGCACGTGGTGCTCTCCAGACCTCATACTCACCGGCGCGTACTTCAGGAGGTGAAGGCCGCTTTGCTGCCCGCTGCTTGGGTTTATCTCGACCGGGTCCTGCACGAGGGCATGCCCCGCCCATCCTCCACCCCAGGCCCGCCGGACCTTTTCATCAGGCCCCTGCCCCATGGACCCAACCAACCCCCCCACCCCTTCACAGTGAGCCGGCTGCACGAGCTGCAGCTAGTTTGTTTCCAGACCGCGCCAAGGAAACATCTATACACGCTCGTGCTCCACACCCTTCACGCCCTCACCCTCGTGTCCTTCCCCGATATAAAATGGTGGGACCTCCTGCCACCTTTGGAGGATGAGGAGCCCCGGTGGGCCAGCCTTTATTCCATCTTGGTCCCGAGGCCCACCGGGGATATCCGTTGGCAGCTTCTTCACGGAGCCATGAGCATGGGTGTGTTCTTGGCGCAGTTCACCTCTATCCCAGACACCTGCCCCTTTTGCGGCGGGAGGGAAACCCTGGCACACACATATCTGGAGTGTGCCAGGCTGCAGCCCCTATTCCGGCTCCTCATCAATATTTTATTACGTTTCTGGTTGCACTTTTCCCCTCACCTTCTTATTTATGCACTCCCTATCCGTGGCCCCACAAGGTCCCGGGATCTCCTGGTCAACCTCCTCCTGGCCCTAGCTAAAATGGCCATCTATAAAACCAGAGTGAGGAGGTTGGCCGACGGAGTCTCCTGTGACTGTGGGGCCTATTTCCAATCCTCGGTCCGTTCACGTATCCAGGCAGAGTTCCTCTGGGTGGCGTCCATTGATTCCCTTGACACCTTTGAGGAGCAGTGGGCACTGTCCGGGGTTCTCTGCTCGGTGTCCCCGTCCGGTTCCCTTCGTTTGACCCTTTGACCACACTCCTGTCCCTGTTATTTCATTAGTTGTCCCCTGGATTTATTTGGTGTCCAGGTCCTGTGGATCCCCCTCTTAGGCTGGGGCGGAGATCCTTTAACAGTGGACAGGCTTTACCTGCCCACTTCCCAGATTCCAATAGGATTACTCTCCTGTAGCCATCCGGCCTGACCCTGTCACACTGGTTTTACAGTTTCTTGCCTACACCATGTTATTTCCAGCAAGCCAGACTGCCTAACCAGACCAGCTTCTGAGCTTTGCATTCCCCTGAGAAGTTCTAAGCAGTTGTAACTGTCAACAGTTGTAAGTTACCGCACAGCTCTTTCCAAGCAAGCACATTTAATCTTAAAGTGAAACCCAACATCTTTACTTCCGATGGGGTGGAAGTTTGGTGGCTGAACACTACAGACAGGGATTATTCTATGATTTGTAAGCAAGGTAATGATTTGTAAGCAATCTGAATGAGCTCTCCCCTGACAGCTAGTGATGAGCCAGTGGTGGGTGGAAAAGCTTCAGGACCATACTGGACACCTACTCTGCCTACGTATCCAGCAGAGAGGTCGGCTAAAAGAGCATCCTGGAGTACGGCGACGATGGCTACCAATCATACTGAACTGTCTGCTGCCAAAAGGCAATGAGCTGCTGCTGTGTAGCAATGCAGTACCATGTCTGCCAGCACCTAGGAGACATACAGTGACGGTTAGCTGAGTGGGCTCCATGCTTGCCATGGTATGGCATCTGCACAAGTAACCCAGGAAAAAAGGGGCAAAACAATTGTCTGCCATTGCTTTCACGGAGGGAGGGAAGGGGGGGGCCTGACAATATGTACCCAGAACCACCTGCGACAATGTTTTTGCCCCATCAGGCATTGGGATTTCTACCCAGAATTCAAATGGGTTGTGGAGACTGCGGGAACTGTGGGATAGCTACCCACAATGCAACGCTCCGGAAGTCGACAGTTGCCTTGGTACTGTGGACGCACTCCGCCGACTAAATGCACTTAGAGCATTTGTGTGGGGATACGCACAATCGACTGTATAAAAACGCTTTCTACAAAACCAACTTCTATAAATTCAACCTAATTTTGTAGTGTAGACATGGCCTCAGTAGTTGCTGCTCCCTTCCCTTCCCTCACCAAACAGTACACCTCTTTCCCCCATCTTAAGATCTTCTGTGAGTAAGAGTTCATCCCTCCTTTCTTCCTACCCATTCCACCCTATACTTTTCCAGTCATCTGTTCTTCCATCTCCCCATCTCCTCCCCAGTACCACACACACCCTGTACCCTAGACTGTCCTCACCTATATTACCCCTCCCAATCTGGGTTTTGGTTGACTGGCATGGGCTGCCAATCTGGGTCTCAGTCATATGGTGCATGGCAATGCCCCAATCTTGGTCACAGGGTGGGTCCTATCCTTCTGGATCTCAGTTGTAGAGTGCATGCTATTCATCTGGGATTTGATTGCATGGCACCTGTCACCTATCTGGGTCTCAGTCACATGGCATGTTCCACCTGGCTGAGAAAGTGCAATAACAAACTTATAATAGCTTTATGGTATGCAGTGCTATCGTAGCCATATTGGTCCCAGGATACTGACCTGAAAAAAAGCACTGTGTAAGCTCAAAAGTTTGTCTCTCTCACCAACAGAAGCCGGTCCAGCTATTACCTCACCCCCCTTGTCTCTGTAACAGCTTTATTAACATTACAGGTAAGGAAGTTGCCAGTTCACACATGGATCGCATATGCAACTTGTCTCTTTCCTGGCTCAATGTGTTTCCAGAGTAAACTTGGTCCCTTACCATTTTGTTTGTAATGTGTATTTGACAAGAAAATAAAGCTTTCAACCAAGGAACTTTTTCTCTTCCTGGGGCCTGTGGCGGTCACCCCAATACAAACGGACAGTTATTATCTGCCTGGGCATCACCCACATGCCTAAGGCCTGGACTTTGTGATTGCAGTTACCCAGATGGCGGCATGTGGCTCAGACCCAAGGCCACACACCCTACCAGTGAGACCCAAAGGAGGCACATGCCCCGGGGTGACCCAAACCCCAGGGAGGGCATGTGCCACCAAGTCAGCCCAGCCGGGCGGTATGCGAGACTGCAGGGGGGTCTGGGGTGGGGCTAGGCGGGGGCGGGAGGGAGGTGGCGGAGGTTCCGGCGCCCCGTGCGGGTGAGGGGGGCGAGGCGGACCGGACCGGAAGTTGCCCTTCCCCAGCGGGGGAACTTGCCTCGCTCGCCTCAGAAGTGCCGCGCTGCCTCCCCCGCCACCAGCGCAGCGCAGCGCAGCGCAGCGGCCGGGCCTCCGGGCGAACGGAAAGTATGTAAGTGGCTTTGCGAATGGGGACTGTCGCGGTCTGGCGTAGGCCCCCTGGGCCGGCGGGCGCGGCCAGTGGAGGGAGGCCGGTGCCGGGGTGAGGTGCACCGGGAGCTGAGTGTCGCGGGGTGAGTGGCGGGGCTGGTGGAGGAGGCTGGCCCGGAGCTGGGGGACCTGGGGGGGGTATGACTAGTGGATGGAGGTGGTTGGAGGTGGCGGGGGGCGGCATGACTAGAGGGTGGGGGCTGCTGGTGGGCATCCAGTGTGTGTGTGTGTGGAGAATGCCAGGACCTGTGGGTATGGGGGTGTGGCGGGTGCTAGAGGATCTCTCAGCCGGCTGCGGGGTGTATTGGGGTGACTTCGTGCTCCAGGCCCCCTCCAGCAGTGAATCTCACAATCTCATTTGCCGCTTCCCAGTCCGGCTAGGCTGACTGGCCTGTCCTGCCTGCTCCCGGACCCCCGGTTTGGGCTGGGACAAGCCGGCGCTGCTGCAGCGACAGCAAGACTCCTGTGCTGGGAAGGAAAGAGGAGCCTGCCCTGGATTGGGATTGGTTAGCTGAACCTGCTCCTGGGTTGTTTTCTTGAGACAAAAAGAAAAGGAGTACGTGTGGCACCTTAGAGACTAACAAATTTATTAGAGCATAAGCTTTCGTGAGCTACAGCTCACTTCATCGGATGCATTCTTGAGACAAGGTGTGCTCCTCTGTCGGACAGATGGAGAAGGGAAATAGAGGCAGAGGAGGAGGGACTTTCTTACTACCTTGGTGAAGGCTGCTGAGGGACACTGAATTGCCACGTGCTGCCTGGTCCCATAAGCGGAGCAGTTGGCAACTCTTGTATGCAGCCCTGTGGCTGTTGCATGTTATCCTAAGATAATGGTTTATAGAGAAAACTGTTCCAGATCCCTGACCTGTACTAGGGAAGGCTCCTGTAGTGTACTTGTAGTGTACCTGTAGTGGGGAGAGGGGTGGCTAACCTGTTGACTTCTGGGGAACTTTCTTAGGCATCTTTAGTAGAGTGACATTAACATGACTAGTCAGTTTCCTTGGTGCTATTTAGTCTGTGGGCAGCAGCCAAGTATCAGTTTTACTCTGCTCTTGCTTTGGAAAGCTATGAGTAGCAAAGGCAAACTTTTTGGAGTTATGCTTGGTAGAGGAAGGTGTGAAAAAAGGAGTCTGGGCTTTGGGGAAAAATAACAGCCATCCTTATATTTTCAGTAGTCAGTTTGGGCAGAGCATTAGTGAGTCTAACCCCTGCTGCTGTGGGGGTGGGACCCCAGAGCGTGGAAGAGGAGGGCCCCTTTTCTCTTCCAGCAGCTTGAGGGGTGAACTTCAAACTTATGATACCTAATAGGCTGAAGCTGACTTTAAAATAATCAAAAAACAAGGCCCAGAAGCAACATCCTGAAAGATTTTTCCAGTACATGTCCTGAAAGCTGAGGTGATGCACCTGAACCTCATTAGTGCGTCCCATTAATGTTTTGTATTTGCTTCTGGCAATGGGGCTTAGTCCTCTGAATAGGAGACAAACTGTTCAAGCATTTATACCAGGTGACATTCCTGTGACACTTAACAGTTGTTCCAAGGTTTTAGTGTAATGCTCAGTGATAAGACTGTTGCAGTTGCATAACCCATCTCCACAAAAAGAAATAATAGGCTCAAACTAGTACAGCTTCTGCAAGAAGAAATTGTGTGACTCTAACCTGCTCATTGTTTGAAAGGAGTAATATAATAGTAAATAAAGATGACCCAATGGATGTACTTACAAATTACTTGAATCACAGATTTTTTTTGAAAATCCCAGTAAGAGATGAAGTTTAAAAATATGTTATGAAATAAGAGGTGTAGTCTTATTTTAGATAAGAAATAGTTACGATGTAAGATTAAGATGTGTTGCCATAAACACTTGTCCCAGCCTGAACTCTCCTTCCACCAGAAAAACTCAGGCTATAAATTACAATACTGTAGTCCAGCTTCTGTCCTTTCTCTAGTTTTATTTTGATTGCATTGATCTGCAAAGAAATATTTGAGTTAAAAATATTTTTATCCCTCTTCGTATGTAATGTAACTTTCTTCTGTTGCACGTTTTTTAAAAAGACCAATGTAGTTTCCATACTTTATTCTTTGAAATTGAAATTAATTTTTATGTTTGTTCTGTTTCCTGCTGCACTATAATAGGTTTAAAAGAGACCTAGCAATGGTGTTTTTGATGACCAAGACCACTATTTTATAGGTGAGCACCAGCTCCTCTCTAGTTAAATAGAAAAGACTTCCCAGCCTTAACCATGCCATTTTAGAAGAGTTGTCCTTTATGTGGATTATCTTGAAATTTGGTGTGACTAATGGGGGGTGGGGGAGGGAAATAGAGTTAGTGATCTGAATTTGGAGTCATTTGACCAAGGGATTCCTGAGATACAGCTTCTGGAAAAAAAGCAGCTTGTTTTAAGATTGACAGATTCTAACAACTTCATATTTTGTACACACATTGAGGAGTGTATCAACTGATGGTTCTGATCGGGCCACAAAGGATCTCAGTCACTAAAGTCTTACCCCAGCTAGTGCATGGGACCCACTGTTATGTATTTCTTTGTACATGGTAAGTTGCAGGACTGCTACTAATAGGCCAGGCTTCTGTACCTGATATGGACTAGCTACAAAGCTTCCTTTTCAAAGGGGGAGACACCAGATGTGTTCGCTGTAAGATCCTTTAATACCCTCCCAGGTAGGGCTGAAGTTAACTTAGATGAGATGTTGCACACAGCGCCACCAGTGGCTGAACAATAGAATCCAATTTAGCATTCCATCACACCCACTACCCCTGTGGGGAAGCAATATTGAAAATGCTGTTATAGTGGACCACCAGACCTGCTGTAGCTTTACACCAGCATTTATATTTCAGTGCTCTAAAATCTGCACAGTTACTTGGCTCACTTTGAAATTTGGTGTAATTTGTGAGGGTGCCGGATAGTCCAAATTTGGGGACCTGTGACAAAGGGGTTTCCAAGATACAGGCCCTTCCAAACTGCTTTTCCTAAGGTTTACAGTCTACCAACATTTTTTTGCCCAGACCTGGGGATCAAACCAGAGCTCTAATCCTGGCAACAGGAGTCTCAGTTGTTCAAGGATTACGCTCAACTAATGTTTGACAACCGTTGGTCCCTTTGGTGGATCAGAATATTTGCCAAAAAGTTTAGTTCTTTAGCTCTTGAACATAATTACACTGAGCATGTGCAGACAAAGGAGCCCAGGGAGTTTATAGCAAGGAGAGCTTCACTGCAGCTGGATAGCTCAAGGGGTTAAGAAGTAACCTTTGACCCTAGCTGGGTGGGTCAGGATCAGTTTATCTCCCCTAGTGCAGAAATCAGAAAAAGGTCTGAAGACTTGTTGCTACAATCTCTTTTGGGTTGTTTTTTTTTGGGGTGGGGGTGGGGGGAGAGAGAATGGGGAATGTAATCAAAGTATTGTTGAAAGGGGGAAAAAAAAGTAGTCATTCACTTGCCTGCTGGAGGAGGAGGATTAGGTGGCAGTGCGGGAAATAGAGGGACTGGAGTGAGGAGAGAGAGGTAATGGGGATGGGAGAAGGTTTGGGAGGTTCAGGTGGAGGAGAGGGTGGGGGCACTCGGTCAGGGAACTTGGGGGTGAGTTGTAGGGGAACTGGGGGAGAATAGGGACAGGTGCACCACAAATTCATTCCAATATCCTTCCCTCCTTTGTGTATGTGTCAAGATAGGGGGTGGGGAGGGACTGAACCCTTCACCCTAACTTCATGTGTGTGCTAGGATTTGGGATGAGGGTCTGAGCCCATCTCTTTGCCCCCAGTGTGAGCCTGAATCTTGGGGAGGGGACTCTTCCTTCTGAAGGAGTCTGATCCCCCTCTCCCTGCACTCCAGGTGAGCCAGCATTTGGCAAAGCCCTGACCCTTTTGGTGCGGAGGTGAGAACAGGCATGCTAGGAGATGCACCAAGAAGACAGTGCTGTGACTGCCTGTTCTCCACTCCTCACTACATACTTGATAAAAGAAAAGGAGTACTTGTGGCACCTTAGAGACTAACAAATTTATTAGAGCATAAGCTTTCGTGAGCTACAGCTCACTTCATCGGATGCATTTGGTGGAAAATACAGAGGGGAGATTGATATACACACACACAGAGAACATGAAACAATGGGTTTATCATACACACGTAAGGAGAGTGATCACTTAAGATAAGCTATCACCAGCGGGGGGGGGGAGGTGGAAGGAGGAAAACCTTTCATGGTGACAAGCAAGGTAGGCTATTTCCAGCAGTTAACAAGAATATCTGACAGGTTTCAGAGTAGTGGCTGCTACTCTGAAACTTGTCATTATGCAAGGCACTGAATTTAGCCGTATAGAGTGTAAATCTGTCAACTTCATGATGTCTGTATCTGTACGAGTTTTTTCATCTTCCTCTCCAAATGCAAACAGATGGACATCAAGAATATCTGAGGAACAGTGGGGGGTGGGGTGGGGGGGAGAAATAACATGGGGAAATAGTTTTACTTTGTGTAATGACTCATCCACTCCCAGTCTCTATTCAAGCCTAAATTAATTGTATCCAGCTTGCAAATTAATTCCAATTCCGCAGTCTCTCGTTGGAGTCTGTTTTTGAAGCTTTTTTGTTGAAGGATAGCCACTCTCAGGTCTGTAATCGAGTGACCAGAGAGATTGAAGTGTTCTCCAACTGGTTTTTGAATGTTATAATTCTTGCTGTCTGATTTGTGTCCATTCATTCTTTTACATAGACTGTCCAGTTTGACCAATGTACATGGCAGAGGGGCATTGCTGGCACATGATGGCATATATCACATTGGTAGATGCGCAGGTGAATGAGCCTCTGATAGTGTGGCTGATGTGATTAGGCCCTATGATGGTGTCCCCTGAATAGAAATGTGGACAGAATTGGCAACGGGCTTTGTTGCAAGGATAGGTTCCTGCGTTAGTGGTTCTGTTGTGTGTGGTGTGTAGTTGCTGGTGAGTATTTGCTTCAGATTGGGGGGCTGTCTGTAAGCAAGGACTGGCCTCCTCCTTCCCGCCCCCCCCCCCCGCTGCTGGTGATGGCTTATCTTAAGTGATCACTCTCCTTACAGTGTGTATGATAAACCCATTGTTTCATGTTCTCTGTGTGTGTATATCAATCTCCCCTCTGTATTTTCCACCAAATGCATCCGATGAAGTGGGCTGTAGCTCACGAAAGCTTATGCTCAAATAAATTTGTTAGTCTCTAAGGTGCCACAAGTACTCCTTTTCTTTTTGCGAATATAGACTAACACGGCTGCTATTCTGAAACCTGAGATGAACTGAGTAGCTGACATGTCTCGGAGCTACTGTTTCAGGTTTAAGAGTAGCAGCCGTGTTAGTCTGTATCCGCAAAAAGAAAAGGAGTACTCATGGCACCTTAGAGACTAACACATTTATTTGAGCATTACAGCTCACATCATTGGATGCATACAGTGGAAAATACTGTACTGGGAGTGGATGTGTCATTAAACAAAGTAAAACTATTTCCTCTTGTTTATTCCCCCCCTACTGTTCTTGTCAACAGCTGGAAATGGCCCAGCTTGATTATCACTACAAAAGGTCCCCCCTCCCAGCCCCTCCCCACTCTCCTGCTGGTTATAGCTCACCTTTCCTGGTCACTCTTGTTACAGTCTGTATGGTAACACCCATTGTTTCATGTTCTCTGTGTATATAAATCTCCCCACTGTATTTTCCACTATATGCATTTGATGAAGTGAGCTGTAGCTCACAAAAGCTTATGCTCAAATAAATTTGTTAGTCTCTAAGGTGCCACAAGTACTCCTTTTCTTGTTTCAGGTTTAGTCATTCAATGTTACAAATCAATGGTTATAATCCATTTAGGACTGAGTGGACAAAAGGGAGGGGGAAGTGGCACTCTGTCAAAATGTCATTACCTGTTTCCACGTTGCTGATTACTATTCAAAATCGTTTTCTTCCAAGTTATGGATCAGCGTCCTCACAGATAAAGCACAAGATGGGGTATAAATTTGTGTCTGCTAAATCGCACTAGGGAACAGGGTCAGCTCCTTATGCACGTCTATATAATGAGTAGGAAAAAAAACGTTGCATGACCAAGGGGGCACTTCAATTTGAGTGATCTATGCTGGAGGTCTCATGCTACTAGTACTAAAGTACCCTTGGAATGTCTAAATATTATAGATGAGTTTCCTAACTCAGAATTCCCCTGTGTTCCAGGCTGATTTTTTTTTATGTCAGATTTCTTCATGACAAAGAAGAACTTATCACAGAACAAAAAATGGTAACTTAGGTGCAAGCGATCATGACTTGATCACTTTTACAAGGTGCAAACAAAATAAAATCCAGCTCAGTGGTGTATATATATTTGGTGCTTTAAAGGGCCAATTTTACAAAGCTGAAAACAATTAAGAGCCAGATCAGCTGGGAGAAAGAATTTAATCAGAAAAATGTCAGTGATAATTGGTTTCAGAGTAGCAGCCGTGTTAGTCTGTATTCGCAAAAAGAAAAGGAGTACTTGTGGCACCTTAGAGACATCCGATGAAGTGAGCTGTAGCCCACGAAAGCTTATGCTCAAATAAATTTGTTAGTCTCTAAGGTGCCACAAGTACTCCTTTTCACTTTGCTATTGTTTATTTGCATGGACTCTGCCACAAGTACTCCTTTTCTTTTTGCGAATACAGACTAACACGGCTGCTACTCTGAATAGCAAAGTGGGAACTATAATGACAAAACAATACAGAAGTGAGGATTTCACAATTATATCTATAAAGACATAAGGGTTTCCCAGCTGTGTCTATTGATAAGTGAGTTCTTTACCAGACAGAAAACTATCAACCTAAATTTCCTTTTACATCTTCTAGGCTCTTCCTTTTCTCTGGAGGTGATAGATCGGATCACCTTGCTAACAGCCCCATATTGACTAGTTTGGAATGTGAGGATGTGACTCTGCTGCTTAGCCAAAGGCATTGGCCTAAGAACAGGGCCTCAGACTGTCACAGTGAGAGAAGGCCCTTAGAGAGTCTTTTTTGTATACCTCTATTACTAGCTAAATGATAAACATATACCTACATTCTTAGAGTATAGGCCTTTACAGGCAAGCGTGAATATCCTATCTATATCCTAACACTTCACCGCTTTTTTTTTTTTTTCTTCTTTTGGGATCCTCCTGCCCAGGTATCGCTGGAAAAGCATAGCACATATGGTGACACATTTCCTGATAGGGCCAGGCATCAAGGTGGAAGGTGTCGATGCTCCATCTGTTCCACTGCCCCTTGTGTAGTACCCGTGCCCTGCACCTTCTCTCGTATGGGCATACTACACCTATTCCAATTAAGCCTGTTCCAGACTTCCCAGTATAGTGGGCCCGAGAAGGTTGGGTCTGGGTTGTCTAGTACACTGGGAGGGGGAGGGCTTACTACATTACTTACAGGTTATAATTAGTGGCTGTTCTCTAGGGGGTTGTGCCCCCTTGATCATTTCCATATGCAACGTAAGACAAATATAGTTAACAGTACAGCAGCTGCTATGATAATCCGCAGCAACACTGAGAGTCCTGACCACTGCAGTATGGTCCAACATCCTGGCCACCACTAAAAACACCGCTTCTCCTCCTTTGATAAGGTTAAAATTTTGTCAGCGCCATCCTGTAGTGTGTATTGTAAGTGTGTCCAACTGTTGGTGCTTGCAGCAAGTTGCTCTTGTAATCTTTGTGTACTTTTGTCCATATTGTGTGTCCATTGAATATCCACAGTGAAATTTGGTATTGTCCAAACCAATTCAACTACTTGGTACGGCATGGTGTAGTAGTGCTGGTTCGATTGTTTACAACGATTAAGTCCACTGATCCATTGGTGCACCATAGTCCAGGTGGCAATGTATAGATGTTCATAATTTGGTCATACACTGGAAGGATTTTGCCTCTTAGTGTTATATTGCAGGATTGCATACATTCCCAACAGAATACACCATTCCCCATATACATTATCTCCAAATGCCCCCCTTTACAATAGGCCACTGATCCTGCTCCTCCATAGTCATAGGAGGGGGGCACATCCATATTCCTCCTCTGGATATACAAATGATGCATATAAATGTGGTGACAGTCCAATTTACCCCGTTCCACCCCTTCTGTCCGCCCCACCACCTATTTCCTATTGCCTCCCAACGCGCTCCCCCTTCCCTAGTTACTCCCATAGGGTTTAAAGGAACCATCTTATTTGCATTTCCTTCCCATGGTATCATAGTAACAACACAAGAACTGTCCCCACAGGTCGGGAATGTTATTTTCCAGGTAGATGGGTATGTTTTTGCAATTGTGGATAAATATGGGCTAGCCTCCCAATTTAATACTGAAGGCCATTGCTCTGACTAAGCATCTCTCATAATATCCATTAACATTATTAACTGAGCATTTTGAATACCTACACACACTTCTTCCCATGTTAGTCTTCTGAAGCCATCCCCCACCCATGTCACCAGGTCCCCTGCCCAGTGAGTTAACTGCAAGTTTACCTCTACTGCTGTCCTCCACCCTGTAGCAACTGCCGATAGTTGCTGTGCCATTAATTCATTAATTTGTTGTTGAAATTTCACACTTTGGCTTACTAATTGTTTGGTTACTCACTTGTCCCCCAGATTCCATGTACCCAGCATAGTGTTCCCTGCTGCCCACAATCCCCTTTTCCAATGACAATTCCTGGTGTGTCTTCTCACCCACCCATTGAATTGTTGTTTCAATCCTTTTATGTACATACTACAATTAGGATGAATTTGGTCCACCCACCATTCCTTGGGGCGTACCACCCATGTAATAGAGTGAAAGGACACGCTAAAAAGTGCTGGCTGCACCTGCTCCCATACACTTGCTTGTTGGGAATATTCTCGGCTCCAGGCAGTGGCCACTTTAAATTTGGATTCTTCCAACTTGGCATCCATATCACCTGTAGGGTTACATTCTGTAAAATGGTTAACTCATCATATACCGAGTGTCCCAAAGGGGATTTTATGCCTAATGTAATATGTACATAACAATCACACCTTCGGGGATTATCTTCCATGGAAGTACCATTGTGGTTACATATCGCACCCTAAATGTGGGGCCCTATTTTCCCAAGAGGGTTCATTTGCTCCAGAAGACCAGAGGGTTATATTCTTTGGACCCTCTGTAACAAACCACATAGCTGGGTAATGGTGTTTTCCACTATCGTTAATCATGGCAGCACCCAGGGAGTACCATGCAATATTTCCTGATAAATTTGATATTGTCCACCAGGTTGGGATTCCCCCATCTAATCCATAAACCAACACTGCCAAATTCCTGCTGAAGTATTAGTAGTACATCTTTCTATGTGGAGATTCTCATAGTCTTCATTAGCTTTATTACCGCAGGTTGCATGTGTAGCCGTCCATGTGTTTTCCCCCTTTTGACACTTCACATTGTGGGATCTGAACAGAATTTGTAAATGTGACAAATGTGATTAGTACTAGTAATTGTTCCATCCAGGGCCAGGGAATTTTCATCCTTTTCTCCTTTTTGAATTAACTTGTAATACACACATAACAAAATGTACATGTCCCCTTTCCCAATCACCTGTTTGTACCTTTTTATTTGTGTGCAGTGAACCCACTCCCGTCCTCCATTCTTTGTACCCAGTAATAGCAGACTGGGCCCTAATTGGTCAAGGACAAGATAGGGGCCCTTCCATTTAGGAGCTGGGAATAGATGGTGTTGACCTGGAATCTTGTACATCTCTAGATCTCCCGCCAGGGGTAGATCACGCTCCCCAGGCAGGTCATGCCATGCTTTGACTCTTGCTGCTTCCTTGCTCGTCTCGCCAGGCCACCGCCTGCTGTACTTGTTTTACATATTTGATTAGAGTTAAAATCCATTCTTGTGTTAAGCCGTGTGTAGTGACTTCCCAGGTACTGGGGTAAGTAGATTTTCCCACTGTTCCATGGGCCTTCCCATGAGAGCTTCATATGGAGAAAATCCTGTGCCCTTTGAGACTCAGGCCCTTATTCTCATTAAGACAAAGGGCAGTAACTGTGACCAGTTTTTTTTCTCCCATTTCTACTCCCTTTCTCCTGCAGCCTGTAGATGATAAGCAATATGGAACAACTGTGTGATTCCAGTGAAGGCTGATAGCTCCCCTAACAGATCTGACTGAAAAGCAGCTCCTTGGTCTGAGTCAATCACCTTTGGGACCCCCCCAGCGAGTGCATACCTCATTTACCAGTATTTCAGCAGTTACTCGGGCAGTTTGATAGTACCACCAACATGAATCGGTTTTTCTTGTGACCTGGTGGTAGGGGTCCTGTGTAGTCAATTTTATCCTTTCCCATGGTCCCCATGGGGCTTGTCTCATTATTTCTCCCCTTAGCACCTTATGAGGTGGCCTGTGCCTGGCACAGTCCAAACAACGTTCCAGATGTGATTTTTAAATCAGCTGCCATTCCTGGCCACCAGCAAAAAGTTCCCAGTGCCTCCTCAAACCCGGAGTGTCCCCCTGCCAAGCTTCCGTGCACCCAGCTTAAGAAAGCCATCTGGCTTCCCTGAGGGCACAGCATTACTGGTCCCTCAATTGTTAAGACACACCAAATCCCTTCCATTAGTTCCACTTTTGGCACATGCCTGTCCCCAAGTTTCATGATGCCTTCCAGTCCTGGGTCAGATTCTTGCAACTCTCGAATTCACCCTCCCCGCTCTGTATCCACCCGACTTCTTGTTAACACTGCTACAGGTACATACTCTTCTGGCTCCCAGGGCCATGGGGGTGCCTTTGTTGCAGCCCGCTTGGCCTCTATGTCGGCCAGATTATTTCCTTTGCTTAGGGGTCCTGTTTTCTTGTGTGCCTTTGCCTTTACCTTTACCACATTGATCCATGTAAAACAGTGACTGAGCTCCTCCACTTGCTTCCACCAGGTGGCATGCTTGATTGTGGAGCCGTCTGTTGCCCTGAAATGATTATTTACCCACCATCTCAGCATTTGTGTGGCACCACAAAATACGTAATCGGAATCTACCACCACCCAACATTCTGGCTCAAATTTGGGATCCGCTTCTTTTAAAGTTGTTAGCAAGGCTGCCAGTTCTTCCTCCTGAGCTGACCTTGCTTCTAGTGAGAAACCAATGGTGCTGACTGTCTCATTTCCTCTGATTCCCACAACAGCCAAGCCTGCAATTTTCCGTCCTCCTTGATACCTACAACTTCCATCCAAAATGCATACCAGTGTCCCCTCCTTTACCTGATTGGGGTTAGTTGCCCAAAACACCTGATGTTGGGTTTTACCTGGGCTGGCTTCACATTGGTGTGGGGTGCCAGCCAGATGTAATCCAGCTATGGGTTCCTTTAACACTTCTGCTTTAATGTTTTCTGCGTGTAGAGCCAGCAACCATTTGGCATTACGCTGCCCACTCTCTTGTCCCTGTAAGATAGTATGCATATTTGACAGCCGCAGGGGTTCATGATATGATCGTGAGGTATTTGAATTTCCCTACCCCCCAGTAGGTGCACAACAGCACCTTTTCACACCATCCATACTTCAATTCCATAGCACTCAAAAGTCGAGAGACTTTTGCTCCATACTCCTGTGTTAATGCACAACCAATGGTAGTGTCTGATACCAAAGGGTATAAATAAAAGACTTTCTCCCCATCCGGGGAGGCCAGCACTGGAGCACTGGCCAGGTTTTCTTTTAGCACTCTCACTGCCTCAGTTCACTCTTCTGACCATTCCCAAGTTGAGGCTCGGGTTAGATCAAATAGAGGCTGGGCTATTTCTGCATAATTGGCCACAAAATCTCTGCAAAATCCAGTTAGACCCAGAAAACTTAGCAAGCTTTTAACATCTGAAGGCAGTGGCAGGGACTGGATCGGTTGCACCTGTCCCTTATCGATTTCCCTTCCCATCTGGGACACCTAAGTAGGTCACTCTTGTCTGTCCTATCTGAGCCTTTTTGCCATTGACCTTCAACCCTGCTCTTGCAAAAGCTTGCAGGACCTGCTCAATTATTTCCCTGTCTTCTTCCTCTGTCTTTGACATTAGCAACAAGTCGTCTACATATTGTATGCACCTTGCTGAATCCACCCCCTCCAGAGCCTGTCTCATGTATCTGTGAAAAATTGCAGGGGAGTCCCGATATCCCTGTGGTAGAACTGTCTAGCAGAATTGTCTGCCCTCCCATGTGAATGCAGTTTTTATACTGACACAAGGTAGCTAGTGGCAGAGACCAAAACCTACTAGCTACGTCCAAAACAGTGAAAATTCGGAATTGGGGTCCAATACAGTTGAGCATTTCAGGGTACGCTGCCACTACTAAGGCTGGTGAATTGGCCAGAGCATTTAGTACCTTGTGATCCACAGTGAGGCACCAGGTACAGTTTGGCACTCTCACTGGCAACCCAGCAGCATTACAAGGGGATGCAACCGCTCTAATCAGTCCTCTCTGTTCCAATTCCCCAGTCGTTGCCCCCACCTCTGCCAAAGCCTCCCGAGGAATAGGATACTGTTTCCTTGGGGGAGGGTTCCCTTCCTCCAGCAATACCTCCATGCTGCCCCTACCACAATTCAGGTTATCCTTAGCCCACACAGGGATGTGTTCCCACCCAGCTGGGGGTGGTGGGAGGGCATGTTCTGCTTTAATGGTCATAGTGGCTATCCCCTAGGAATGGTATAGCCCTGAGCGTCCTGCATCTGCCCCAGTAAACACACCCAATTGGCTAAATCCAGTACAAGACCCAGTTTGTGTAAATCTCCTGCCCCCAACAGATTAAGCATATCATTACAACCCCACATAATCTCCCCTTCCCCCCAGATTCCTTTGATCTGTCCCTGCCTCTGGGTTAACTGTGTCTCTCCTCCCATTGCACCTACAATTGTCACAGTCCCTTCTGAGGGTCTCCTCTGCCCCCATGTGGTTAAGCTGATGGCTGCTCCAGTGTCTATCAAATCCCTCATGGGACTCCCTTCGATTGCTCCCTGGAGCTGGGGTGACCAGATGCATCCTATCCTAAACTGAGAACATGGACAGGATGCCTCCCATGGCACCCCTAAGTTGCAGCACTCACCTCTGTCCCTCCCTCTGGTTCACGGGGGCTGGGGGTCCTGGCACTGAAGACATTCCTGTCTCCACGCAAAATTGTGTCTGGCATTTCAGGCAGTCCCAGTCCCCTGGCCTCCAGGGCCACTTTCCCCCTGATCTGGTAAGATCCTGGGTAGTCAGTTTAGCCTGTAGTCTCTGGATCTGTTGCTCTATAGCTGCCCGCTAGTCCCTGACTACCGCCTCCCCCCAAAGCCACAACTTCTCCCTCTATCTCCTCCTCTCCAGACTGACTCACCCCTTTCCACCTTATATTTATCACCCACAATAATCACATTGACTGTCTCTCTCGCTGTTGTATCTGCCTGTTCCAGAAACTGGGGTAGCTGATTGGGAGCAAGTTCAGGGTGCTGCAACCATAACTGCCCCACGAACTGCAGATCGCTCAGCTCCAACCATTTATCCAGCAATTCTACACCCCTACCCTGCTCCACAGCCCCACCAGGTCCCAGTGCCCCTGCCTGGAGCATCACCCATGGCCCAGGGGATCCACCCAGCACCGTGCCCATGCCTGTATGCAATTAAGTGATCCTGCCCTGTTTCCCCAGGGATTTGCTTTATCTTATTCATCCCCGCAGTATGAGAGTACACCCCAAACAACTGTTTTGCCACCTGTCCGGGGATTAGAAATGGGTGTGCCACTCTTGCCACATCAATTTGCAAGGTACCGTGTCCCAAAAGACTACGCCATAATGATCACCTAGTCCTCACGAATTTGACCCTCCATCTCCCTGCCCACCTCCACTAGCCACAGCACAAACTGATCCTAATCATCCCTGGGTACCTTTCCCAAACGGCCCAGTACTGCCTCCCGGTCCTTCAGGGACAAGGGGCAGATTTCTGCCTGTTCTACTACTTGTGGGGCCTGGTCTCTTCCCCCCACCTCCCCCTCCCCCCCACAGCCAGGGTCACTATTCCTGCCTCCTGCATTTCCTCCCGGGTATCCTCTCTTGCAGGGGCTGTAACTGTGGATCGCTGGTTTACAACGTCCACTGGCAGTGGGGGGTACAGTGTTTTTTTTCAGGGTAGGGTGGTGGAGGTGTCTCCTTCAGTTCCATTAATGGGGTGGATGGTTTGGGGTCCCCAAGTCCATTGCCCCCATGTTTACAATGATACAATTCCTCCTCTAAGTCTCCTACTCTCCGCAGCAGTTCATCCCTCTCTCTCTGGATTGCCTCACAAGAATCTTCTGTCCGTGCAGCATCCTGTGCCTTCAAATCCGCTACCTCTACTGCTAACATGGATTTTTCTGTTTAAAATGCATTGCTGATCCACAATCCCCTCCAAATCCTTAATGTGCTGGAGGAGATTGGCTTCCCTTTTACCCAGTATGCCATCCCAGCACACACACCTTGTAATACCATTCCCTTTTTCCTTCACTCCTTTCCCTTGGGGTCTCCCAAAACCTCTCCCATCTCCTTCTCAATCTCATCCCAGGTGAACCCCTGCACCTGGTATGGGCCCTGATTCTTCCTTATCCATTTGTTCAAAAAATCCGTTACCCCAGCTTGCCAGAACCCGCAACTACCATCACAAGATGCTCCAGTGTCTATCGGAGTCCCATGAGGGATTTCTTCAATTGCTCTGTGGAGCTGGGGTGACCAGATGCATCCTATCCTAAACTGAGAACAGGATGCCTCCCATGGCACTCCTAAGTTGCAGCACTCACCTCTGTCCCTCCCTCTGGTTCACGGGGGCCACCGCCATACCCCCTCCAAGCAGCTGCGTGAACTGTTGGGGAGGGGGACTTGCAGGCTGCCACTCACCTATCCAATGTGATGAACCCAAGTCACGGCACCAAGATGTTAGAGAGCTTATTCCTTCACTCTCCCACGTCCCTGGTCCTTCTCGCATGAACAGAGAGCAACAATACACGAAGTCCGAAGGTGCAAACAATTAGATGTTTATTGGGGTGAACTTCCAGCAAGCTTAAATCCAAGTTCCTTTTTCCTTATTTTTGAATCCCAATTTACTTCCTGTTTGCCCCTAATTTATATAGTAATATTCTTAGCTATACCTTAACCAATCATTCTACTGAAATTTACCTAACCAGTCCTAACATATTGTAACATGATTAGCTAACCAATTATATCCCACCACCTTAATTAGTTTACACCCAGCAAAATTAATTATACAGCAGACAGAAACAATCACAGAACCAGACAGAGACCATGCAAATAAACAATAGCATCCGATGAAGTGAGCTGTAGCTCACGAAAGCTTATGCTCTAATAAATTTGTTAGTCTCTAAGGTGCCACCGGTACTCCTTTTTCTTTTTGAGAATACAGACTAACACGGCTGCTACTCTGAAACCTATTAAAATGAAGCCTTTGTTTTTATATGTGGTTCTCAGGTGCTACTGCAATAGATGTAATAATTTTTGACTAGCTACTTTTAGCAATGAGATGCTAATAATAGGATGCTTCATCAGTTGGTGCTTACGCCATTACTTCTGTGTACTGTGAAATAGTATTGTGTTGCACCCCAGAGGTGGCTGTCTTTCAACGTGCCTTAGTTAGTTAGTTAAACCTATGAAGAGATGGTGAGAAACTCTAAATGGATTTAAAAGCATTTGAGGAATATGGATAGTACTGAGGTTCAGCTTGAATAAGTATATGGTAAGACGCATGCAGGATGGGACCAGTCTAAGCTTATCATAGTCTTTGAAACATTTTCAGATGCTCTGTGGGCAGATCTAGGCCTCACTATATCACACAGCAAAGATGTACAGCATCAACAACTCAAAAAGAAATTGTGATAGTCAGGGGTATCTCTTTTTAAAGGATTAGAAAATAATTCATGAGATGATGTAGTAGTAATAATTAATGGCTTGAAAAAAGTATTCTTATGGTGAGTACCAATAATTCATAGTATTTTTAACATAAGTGTTGAAACTGACCGGGGTATTAGAAACTTCAATCTTCAGTTGCTGGAATTTTAAGGGAAATAGAAGCTGAAGGAGTCCTAAAATGCAGGGTTTATTCACTAGTGGGGAGGAGAGAATCTGTCAACCCCACCCTATGCTCCTTTCAGCACTGGCAGTTGCTCTTGTAGGCTGTGACCTGGGTCTCAGTGGAGAGCCAGCTATGGTCACTCAATTAGGGTGAACTGCAAAGAATGGGGCAGACAATCCCCATAAAGCTGGTGGATATTCCAATACTTAAATTCACCAAGTCAGCATTAAATAGCTTCTTTATTGCCTTACTGGTTACTCCGAAGTCCAAACAACACAGTTTCCTTAAAATGATCCAGCCTCAGCCCTCCATCCAAGTACCCATGTCAAATATGATGACAATTTCTGTAAGTCTTAATTCATCACATAAAAGAACAGGTTCCACCAATCCCAAAGGATCAGACAAGTTGCCTCCCATGTTAATGAATGTTTCACATCTTACCCAAATATACGCTACAGCAAATTCTTATTAACTAAACTAAAATTTATTAAAAAACAAGAGTATGGTTAAATGATCATTATACATTCAGACATGGATTCAGTTAATTGAGGTTCAGATTCATAAATCTCCCCATTGTATTTTCCACCAAATGCATCCAATGAAGTGAGCTGTAGCTCACGAAAGCTTATGCTCAAATAAATCTGTTAGTCTCTAAGATGCCACAAGTACTCCTTTTCTTTTTTGTGAATACAGACTAACACGGCTGCTACTCTGAAACCTATAGCCGAGATGGTGAGCTTTGAAGTTGCAAAGGGTTCCTTTAGAATTCAGTTCACAGATCATAGTCCAATGCCCAAATCTCATATTCAGGGCATCCCAGCATAACTGGGACCTGAGTTTTGCGACTCAAACTTCCCCTGAGGAAGTCTAAGCAGATCTGAGATGACAGAATCAGGACCCCAGGATCTTTTATACAATTTCATGTCCTCTTTGACAAGTTGGGATTTCCTCTGGGAACAAAAGGTAATTAGGATGACTCTGAAGGAGTTCATCACCGGTACTTTGCTATACAAATTGACATAAGACCATTTGCTTGTTCCTCCACCTTTCACAGTGTTTCAAAGAGACATGCGTACTGAGTTATCCCGTGTTTACAGTTCATTTAAATGATAGGATCTTCTTTTGACCTCTGAATTATCAGAATACAGCATAGACAGGGACTGTTGATTACATTGTTGACCCTACTCATACATATGTAAATACACAAACATCTCCCTATGTGTCTTTTGAGGATTATTTATTTTGCAGGATGTGTAACCCTTTCTAGCCGTGCCTCACATAGACCATAGCACTAAGCAGTAACATGAAATGTATGAAAATATGGTCAATCTCACTGCTTCTCCCCCATTGCTATTGTAAGAAACTTGAGAACTCCTTCCTTCCATCTGGATGCTGTGAAAGAGGCAAGAACATCCCTCTTTCCCAACAGCTGGAGGGGGGAGCCTCATTTGCTTGATACATGAACCTCGGCATACAGGAAAGTGAGATCTGGGTGTACTAATGCTGCTGTCTGATAAATGGGGACAGTAGTGACTTGGTTACTCTTCAGTGGGGCGCACATCTTCTGTCTGGCATCAACCTACTGGTAGCTGAGATCTTGTCGTCCAGATGCCTATCCCCTGGGACCAGTGCTGTCTCCTCTTTAGCATAGACATCCCCTCTCCCAGAACTCAACAGTCATGTGGAAACTCTGAGTTCACAGGCTAACTCTCCAAGAGCATGTGATGCACATGCACACAGACTTTGCCCAGGATTCTAAAAAGTTATTGCTCTTTAATTAATAGCACAAGAAACAGATCTATACAAAAATAATGAACACTACTACACAGTTCCCTCCCTCAGTTTTCTCACTCTTCATAACATTCTTTGGGCAGGGATCAGGGTCCTCTGGGGGTGTCCAGGATCTTTCTGCTGCACCTCGTTGCTTGATTTCTGAACCATGGAGCCTCTCCCCACTAAATGAGCTTGCTTTAACCTTTAGTCTATCAGCTAAACTGGGTCCTGGAACAAGGCAGCGCTGGGCCCTCCTTGGTTCTGCCCCTGCTGCACCCACAAACCAGCCAGAGATCTCTGCGTTGATGAAATCATCTGTGCTCTTTATTTACAGTATACTTTTTCCCACCACCTTCTAGCTACAAGAAAAGGAGTACTTGTGGCACCTTAGAGACTAACAAATTTATTTGTTAGTCTCTAAGGTGCCACAAGTACTCCTTTTCTTTTTGCGAATACAGACTAACACGGCTGCTACTCTGAGCCTCTGATAGTGTGGCTGATGTGATTAGGCCCTATAATGGTGTCCCCTGAATAGATATGTGAACAGAGTTGGAGCGGGCTTCGTTGCAAGGATAGGTTCCTGGGTTAGAGGTTCTGTTGTGTGGTTGCTGGTGAGTATTTGCTTCAGGTGGGGGGCTGTTTGTAATCAAGGACTGGCCTGTCTCCCAAGATCTGTGAGAGTGATGGGTCGTCCTTCAGGATAGGTTGTAGATCCTTGATGATGCATTGGAGAGGTTTTAGTTGGGGGCTGAAGGTGATGGCTAGTGGCGTTCTGTTGTTTTCTTTGTTGGGCCTGTCCTGAAGTAGGTGACTTCTGGGTACTCTTCTAGCTACAAACAGCTTCAGTATTACAGCCTCAGGGACTGCTAGCTCCTGCATTCAGCAGAAAAGAGCCCCCGTTCACTCTAATTCAGTAGTTCTCAAACTTTTGTCCTGGTGATCCCTTTCACATAGCAAGCCTCTGAGTGCAACCCACCCTTATAAATTAAAAACACTTCTTAATTAACACCATTATAAATGCTGGAGGCAAAGCAAGGTTTGGGTTGGAGGCTGACAGCTCGCAACCCCCCATGTAATAACCTCATGACCCCCTGAGGGGTCCCAACCCCAGTTTGAGACCCCCTACTCTACTTCTCTGGCTCTTCCCTTTCCTTCTTCCTTGGCTTCTTTCTTGCCAGCCTTGATATAGCCCCTGGATAATGAGGCCAGCAGCTGTTCCCCGTTTGCCAATCAGGCCTGGGCTTACTCAGCCAGCTCCAATTCCCTTTCTTGATTGGAGCTGGCCTGGCAGAGGCCTGGCTGAGATTTCCTTAGCCAGCACCCTGTCACAGTCCCACACTACAAAAGTATGCCTATATCTTCCTCTCTCCTGCCTAAAACTTCCTGTATCTGCCTCCAAGCCTTCACCATGAGTCTTCCTTAAATCATTGCTTTGTCGTCTCCATCTTTGTCCTGTTTGGAAATTTTCCACTTTCCAAATGCCAGCCCCTTATTCATAGATTCTGAGGCCAGAAGGGACCATGGTGATCATGTCTGATATCCTGTATAACTGGGGCCCTACCAAATTCACAGTCCATTTTGGTCAATTTCACAATCATAGCATTTTAAAAATAGTAAATTTCATGATTTCAGATATTTAAATCTGAAATTTCAGGGTGTTGTAATTGTAGGGGTCCTGACCCAAAAATGATCTGTGGGGGTTGGGGGAGGCTGGGGTTGCAAGGATATTGTAGGGGGTGTTGCAGTACTTCTACCCTTACTTCTGTGCTGCTGCTGATGGAGGCAATGCCTTCAGAACTGGGAAGCCGGAGAGCGGTGGTTGCTGGCTGGGAACCCAGCTCTGAAGGCAGAGCCGCCGCCCGCAGCAGTGCAGAAGTAAGGATGGCATGGTATGGTTTGGATGGCGCAGCACTGCCTTCAGAGCTGGTTTCCCAGTCAACAGCCACCGCTGTCTGGCCACCCAGCTCTGAAGGCAGTGAAAGAAGTAAGGGTGGCAATCGATGTTCCCTCTAATTTTTTCCACCCATGTGCAGAATAAATTTTGTTAGGGTCACCAGTAGAAACAAAAAACCTAGATATATTTTTAAAAAGTTACTAACAGGGATAATTACTTTAGCCAGGACAAGTTAGGCATTTTAGATCTCATTACTCAAAGAATTAAATTTAAGTGTAAGCAAGAAATAAAAACTATGAAATGCATAGACCAGTTAAACTACAATAACACACTTTGAAAGAATAAAATTACAGAGAATATATTTGCATTGCAGAAAGTACCAAGAAGTAACAATAACAGTGTTGGAAAGTGTGTGACGCACAGACTGTGTGTGTGCGCGCATGCTGGCTGTTGGGTAGTTTCTGAGAGACACCTGTCTGCTGTCTCTTTAAGGCACTCACTGAAAGCTCTCCTCCTCCTGAACCATGTTCCCCCACCCCCGCTCTGTGGAGATGGAATACATGGGGAGGGGGAGAGACTGTGTGTGTGTGTGTGTGTGCGCGCGCATGCGCGCGCGCGCTGCCTGCTGGGGAAGTCTGAGAAACTGTGCACTGTCTCTTTAAGGCACTCCGGAAGGCTTGTTCAGATATCAGAGCAGCTGCGAATCCTGATGAGCCCAGTCCCTTCTACCCTCCTCTGTAATGATACAGGAGCTGGGGGAGGGGGACACCCTGACAGCACCCCCGCCCCCGCGCGCTCTGCACAGCCGGCAGGAGGGTCCCCAGAGCAGCTTCAGGAATGATCAGTAATGCATCCGATGAAGTGAGCTGTAGCTCACGAAAGCTTATGCTCTAATAAATTTGTTAGTCTCTAAGGTGCCACAAGTACTCCTTTTCTTTTTTCAGGAATGATGTGGCTGCAAAGAAGTGTGGGGGAGGGGTACCTGACCATAGGCTGCTGGCTGGAGCTGTGTGGCTCCGCTAATCAACTGCTTGAATCTCTCCTGGTAGTCCCCCAAGCACACAGGTTGCAGGGAAAACAGGTGGCAATATCGCAACTGCCCTACAATAACCTTGCAACCCCCCTGCAACTACCTTTTGGGTGAAAACTCATTTGAGAAATGCTGGTCTCTCCCATGAAATCTGTATAGTATAGAGTAAAAGCACACAAAAGACAGATTTCACAGTCTGTGATGCGTTTTTCATGGCCCTGAATTTGGTAGGGCTCTATGTATAACACAGACCAGAGAACTTACACTCTAGGAATTATTTTAGATCTTTTTTAGAAAAATGTTCAATCGTCATGTAAAACTTGTCTGTGATGGAGAATCCACTACAACCCTTGGTAAATTATTCCAATGGTTAATTGCTCTGTTAAAAAATATTACACCTTATTTCTAGTGCTAATTTGTCCAGTTTCAACTTCCAGCCACTGGATCATGTTAACCTTTTTGTTTGATTGAAGAGCCCATTATCAAATATTTTTTCCCTATGTAGGTCCTTTATAGACTGTAACTAAATCACTCCTTGACTTTCTCTTTGCTAAGATTCAAGGTGGTCAAATTACTTATCACAATTCTCATAATTCTTCTTTGAATCCTCTCCAATATATCAACATCCTTCTTGAATTGTGGACACCAAAACTGGACATAGTATTCCAGCAGTGGTTGTGCCAGTGTCAGATATTGAAATAAAATAACCTCTCTACAACTCAAGATTATGTTTATGTATCCTAGAATCACATTACCCTTTTTGGTCACAGTGTCACACTGGGAGCTTATGTTCAGCTTATTATCCATCATGACCCCAACATCTTTTCTGTCACTGCTTCCCAGGACAGAGACTCGCATGATGTAATTATGGCATACATTCTCTGTTCCTGGATTTATACTTTTTAGATTTAGCCATATTAAAACTCAGTTTATGTTTGCACCCAGTTTATCAATCTATCCAGATCGTTCAGTGTCAGTGACCTGTCCTCTTCCTAATTTACCACTCCCCCAATTTTTGTGTCATCTGCAACCTGTATCTATGATTTGTTTTCTTCCAGGTAATTAATGAAGATGTTAAATAGCATAGGGCCAACAACTGATCCCTGGCAGGACCCCACTGGAAACACCCCTACTTAATGCTGATTTCCTGTTTAGTTATATTTTCGGACCTAATCAGTTAGCCAGTATTTAATCCAGTCAATGCAATGTTAATTTTGTATCATTCTAGTTTAATCAGAATGTTGTGTGGTACCAAGACAAATGCCTTACAGAAGTTTAAGTATGTTACGTCAACACTATTGCCTTTATCTACCAAACTTGTAATCTCCTCAAAAAAAGATCTATTTTCCATAAAACCCTTGTTGAGGGGTTGACAGAAACTGGTTCTCCTTGCTTCAGCCAACCTCCTTAATGGTCGTACTATGACCGCAGTATCATAACGGGTATCCTAACTACTCGTACTGCGTCTAGTTCAGTGGGTGTGTTCTACATGCCCTGCCAGCCCACCATGGAGTCCACATTTACATAGAAATGTTCAGTGATACAGCAATTTCATAATAACGTAATAATATCAACCAGAAGTTATAATTTATGTAGACAGATTCCCTGATTCATCACAGGAGAGTTGGTAGGAATTGAAATATGACAAGGGACTTTGGCACCATTTCTGAGTGCAAGGAAATTGAAATAGTCATTGGAACACACAGCTCTACATTTCCTTTATGAAAAAAGAAAAGGAGTACTTGTGGCACCTTGGAGACTAACAAATTTATTTGAGCATAAGCTTTCTTGAGCTACAGCTCACTTCATCGGATGCATCCATATGTAGCTCACGTATGTAGCTCACGAAAGCTTATGCTCTAATAAATTTGTTAGTCTCTAAGGTGCCACAAGTACTCCTTTTCTTTTTGCGAATACAGACTAACACGGCTGCTACTCTGAAACCTGACATTTCCTTTGTTTAACATAACATCACCTTTTTGCAGTTGTCTCAGTGCCTGGCTGTGAAATTGGCACCTAGATGAAGAGCCTCTGGCTAAAGCTGGATGCAAGCAAGGCTAAGGTGATGCTGGTAGGAAGATAGAAACGTTCAGAGAACTTGCCTTCTCTATTGCAGAGACATTTTGGATAGAGGATTTGCACTCAACATAAGTCAGTCTATAGCACTGAGGCACTTTTTAAACTCAGTGCTATTGGGGCTCAACTAGTGATGGTGCAAAAAAGCCCCACCCACTTCTTTCTGGGATTGGGAAGAAAATCATGCCTAATTCTGTTAGACAGAGACCCAGCCACAGTGATCTATGCATCAGTGTCTTCTAGACTTGATTGTTGCAACTAAAGATATCTGGGAATGAAGCCACACACAGTAGCCTTTCATTTTAGCAACATAGGTTGCTCAAGCTTGAAGTGAGCTGTAGCTCACGAAAGCTTATGCTCAAATAAATTTGTTAGTCTCTAAGCTTTCGTGAGCTACAGCTCACTTCAAGCTTGAGCTCAAATAAATTTGTTAGTCTCTAAGGTGCCACAAGTACTCCTTTTCTTTTTATTCCTACAAGAAACCAGTGGCTTCACATGCAAAACTCAGCCCTTCATCTTAGCTTTCTCATTGCCATTTTCACGCGCTCTACAAACCAAACATTTCTCCTTCAGGCTGGGAAGCAAGCAAGAAAGAAACCTTTATTCACTTTGGAGACTCAATGCATCCGATGAAGTGAGCTGTAGCTCACGAAAGCTTATGCTCTAATAAATTTGTTAGTCTCTAAGGTGCCACAAGTACTCCTTTTCTTTTTGCGAATACATACTAACACGGCTGCTACTCTGAAACCTGTCAGTTGCTATGGTGATGGTGTGGATATTTTGAATAATGGTTTAAGGAGGATAATGGAGCAGTCTATTTCAAAGTTTATATTTAAAAATTGTCAAGGTGGGCCTAGTCTAGGGGAAAGTTGTTCCTCTTTACTAGGTGTATCTCTATCAAAATGAATATATACCTAGTTAATAGAGATTCTGTAAAGACGTCTGTAGCACCTAGTGTTGGGGAAATGAATATTTGTGTTTTTGCACTAAGAATAGATGCCCCTGTGTTTGGCTATTTTTCCCCATTCCAGTTGTTTCAGAATCACCCCAATATAGTTGTGAAGAGTGCAAGTTCCAGTGTTGCCAACCTCAAGTGTTCAAAATCATGAGTTGGAGTGACCCACAAAATCACAAGACTTTATATTAATAACCCTTCATGTCATCAGATGTTCAGCTGCGTGTGTGTGTGTTGTGTTGATTCAGCTCTGCACAGATAGCTGGCACAGCAGATCTTGAGCGAACCACCCAAAGACCACAATATGTTAAGGTGTGAAGGCACTTGGTCAGGTTTATTATCAGCAAAGCATAGTCCTAGCTCCCCAGATCAATGTCTACAGTTACACTAGCCCATGTATGCCCATTACAATAGACGCAGCTCAGTCAGTGGCAGGACTTTCCACTGTCCCCTCAGCTGGCCAAAGACACTCCCTCTGAGATGCGTAACTTGTTTGTATTGGTGCATAAAAATGTATCACCTTTGACATAGCAGGTGCCATCCTCTGACATATTAAGGTGCTACCCGTCGCCTTGTACCTGTAGGTTCAATCAAAACATCTATATTCATCATGCTGTCATTCGGACCTTATCCTTTAAGATGGCTCAGCATATTCCTGTTATCTTTGGGGAATGTGTTTATCAGGGTGTTCTGGTACCACCTTTCTGGAATGTGCTTGCGTGAATGCTTTTTGTCTTGCATCTCTTAGGAATATGTGCTTTTGCAATATCAGCCCTATGCTTTCCAAATTCTATGAGCAGGGCCTGCCTTTTGCTCACAACTTAACTTTGCTTTATATCAGCAAGGTTTTGACTACTTTAGCCCGGGCCTGAGGCCTCTGATACATGGGCTTATGTTTCAGGTCCTCTTCCTACTATGCTCTCTGCTTGCTTTCTGGTGTCAGAGTCTGTAGTGTCCACAAATTTTAAAGCTGTTCGCTGCAGCCATGAGGGCTAGAAATTTACTTCATTTAAAAAAAGAATACGAAAGTTAAAATTCTTGGGTAATGCAACCTCAGTAGCTGAAGCTTTAATAAAAACACCGAACATTGTGAGACCTAAGCTAGTCCTAATAGTTTGCAACACTGGAATTAATTTGTAATTACACTATCAAAATAGGACTAGAGTCAAAGTGGGTGCAGCCATGAGGCTGTGTGGCATGTGTCTGAATCAAGCACAGAAGTAAGCTTGCATTCTGTAATGTCTGTGAAGTTGAAAGGAACTAAAAGTATAAACTATTTATTAATTACCAAAAAAAAACTTGTCTTCCCCTTTAATGTAGCAACTGGAGTGTGAACTGATGGGGGAAAAGGAAGTCAGTAAAGAGCAAACTGTCTGTCTCTCTCTTCCCTCATGGTGAAGGGACCTGTGATGTTATGGAAAATGGGAGGAGGAGATTGGAGTAAAGGTAGAATTGAGGGCCAGTCTGTCCCTGAAAGCAGGGAGGAGGGCATCTGCAGCCAGTCTGCAACCATTATCAGAAAACTAATAGGCCTGGAAAGAAGAGGAGGGTGCAAGACGGGAAGCTAGCATGCTGCATACTAAGTGTAGGAGTAGCACTGTCTGGCCTACGCTGGGGCTTGCCACCCATAAACCACTTGTTGACACTGCAGTTTAAAAATGCTGGATTTTGTGCTGCAACGTGGAGTAGAGTTGCATCAGCTGCTGGGGCAGCAGGGTTGGAGAGGTGTGCGCTGGTGGGAGGGAAGAGTTTAGAGTGAGGTTACATCAGCTTCTGGGATAGCTCTTGGTACGCTCTGGTGGAGCTGATGTGGCTTGTACCACCAGAAGCTCTGGGATTGGCTGCTGCAAATGAGCTGTGTCTGTGTCTTCAGTTGAGACTGCAGAAATGTAGTCTGTCTCCTGCCTTCATTGCAGCTGCTGTTGGCTTCACTGCTGCTTCTGTCAGAAATTTCTCACATCACAACAGGACGTGTAAGGTACAGAACCGAATTTTCTAACTGTTCTGAACGCTCTGCACATGGACTGACACTTGCAGGTGATAGGATTTATGCAGAGCGATAGATTGCATCTGGTAGTCTGTGCTGAGTTAGCCGGACTAACTTCCTGTCTATGCTTGAGTGGCCATTGTGCCTGCCAATAACATAGTTTACCCCTTCAACAAAGTCTGTCCCATGCAGGTTGCAGGATAGTTTAGAGCAGGGGTCTGAGGGTCTATTTCAAACTCTGCTGTAGATTGGCTGTGTGACCTGGGCAAGTCCACTTAATTTGCAAAAGAATTGCAATTCATATTTGAAAGACTCAGATTAAAAGCACTATAGAAGAGTGTACTATATTTATTCTCTTACTGAAAGGAAAGGTAGGTTTTTCTTCCTCTTCATAAGGATCCCTGACGCCTTTGGATGCCAATTTCTCTGGTCCAACTTCTTGCTGGAATGGATTCCTGACATCCTGGGATACATTTTATATTCTACGTTGTTCACATCTGGCCCTTGTAAACCATTATAAAGCCTGAGTGAATTTATTCACTAGCTGTGGGCAAGACTATGCTTTATTCTGAGCCCCCACTTGGTGTGAATCATAGCTGTATTTATACAACTACGTTTTTGGGGCTGAATTTTCTCATCTTTGTCTTAGCACAGAATCTCTTAAGGAAAGGATTATTTTGTGGGTGGGAGGCTTTTAATGTAACGTCCTGTTTCAGCATTGAAAGAAATGCAGGTGCTTTTTAAAAAAATGCATTTAAATGCTTTTGTTTTTATTTTTTTAAACTTAAACTGTAAGGAAACTAAATACAAAAAAAGACTGCAACAGTAAGGTTAAGACTCTCAATACATTAGGAAAAGCCAAGTTAAATCCCCAGGGAAGCACTGACTCTGCTTCATTGCCCCATTGTCTGTGGTATAGATGGTCTAGTGGTAAAGGTGGTAGCTTAGGAATTGGGAGACCTGGGTTCATTTCCTTGTTCCACCACAGGCTTCATGTGTGATGTTAGGCAAGTCACATTTAGTCCTTCTGTTCCCTATCTGTAAAATGGGGGATAATAGTACTTCCCTACCTTTATGGGTGTTGAGAGGATAAATGTGTTGAAAGATTGAGATGCTCGCATAATCTGGTGATGTGGGCCATAAAAGGACCACGGATAGATATGATCTCTCAACACTGGGTAACATTTTCTATCTGGAAAAATAACAATACAAGGGTGACTTCTCTTCTCTTCTCCCCCCCATGCCTTCTTTTAAATGGGGGTTTCCAATATTTAGTGGAAAATTTCTTTATAGTTTAGTTTGTAGCTACCAGTCCAATTAATCTAGTCTATGCAGGTTCTTATATCACCTCATGAACTTAATATATATGTCTTCCAGTAATGTATTAAGAAACGTACCTAGCATATATGACATGTTTTCTCCTTCCTTCCTCTTTCTCCTCAAGGGGAAAAATATAAAGTTTAAAAAAAAAATTGGCTTGCTGTACCATATTTGTTATTGAAGGGAAGATGAAGAAATATGCTTTGCACTTGGTATGGAAAATGATGAGGTTTGAGTTGGTTCTTAAATCATGTCCATTCTGCAGCCTTCAACTAGCCCCTAAAAATCTGTCTCCTTCACAGATGAGCTTTTATCCTTGATGGACAGATCTTTTTGTGATCCTGGCCCAGATGCCTGAATCTCTTGTATTTGCCTTGATATAGATTTAAGTTCTTTTTATTATTCTTTTCCCTTCAAATGTCTTTCCCCCTCCTTTCTCCTGCTCTTGGCTTCCTCTGTTTCTTTTGAATTTATATTTTTCCCCCTCCTTTCCATACTACCTCGCCTCTGCCACAGTATGTGTGATGTGGGAAAGTCTCTTAAACGAAACTTTTCACAAGTGATCACTAATTGTATTCTCATTTTCTGGATGCCTGACTTGAGTTCCTGGGGTCTGATCCACAGAAGTGCTGAGCATTCACAGCTGTAACTGAAGTTGATGGAAGCTATGATTTGAACATATAAAGAGCCATATAATGCTAAGTACTCTAGAAAAATTAAGTTCTAGGCATCTCAAATTTGGGCATTCAAAATTAGTGGACTCTTTTGATCTTTAATTGCTTTGTGTGTCTGTTTCCCAGCTGTAAAATGGGGATAATGCCCTTTCACTTCACTGAGTGTTTGTGAAATACTCAGATACTATAATGATCAGCATTACAGAAAAGTCCATTAGGAAATTATTAATTCGGTCATGGGTTCAAGTAGTGCGCAGTGAATAAGGCATATGACCACACACTGAACAACAAAGAGAAAACCATTGAAGAGCTGGTCATTAAGTGAGCATAATCTGTTCTGTGCACTGAACGAGACGGGCCCATGAGAAAAAACAGCATGTGATCATGTAAGTGAAAACTATATCGTAATTCAGCCCTCTTTATGTATGCATTAAGGTTGCACAAGCAAACTTAGTTCTGGCATTTCCTAACTTTTGAGTATTTGATTTTGCAATCTGTGTGTATGTAATTTAAATATAAGACACATGGATCACACACTGTTTGTTTAAACTGTGCATACTGGGGCTCTGCATCTGGCAGTGTGGTAGTCCAGCAGGAGGTGGGCACAGAAGAAAGTCTGGGGTAATATCATTCTGTTGAGATTTAGGCAGCTGTCGCTTTCTCACTGGTAGGCATCTTGCCACCTTTACAAGACGTGTGGCAAGATAAATGCTTTAAATATAACTATAGATGCTGATACGACTACAAAATGTGTATGGAGTGACAATTTTGCGTTGCAGGATGCATGGTGGTCTGTGCGTGCCACAGAAGGCCTGCTGAGAGTGCAGCTGGCAATTGAGTGCTCTTGGAGGAATTGAAGTCTTGTACATGCCTAATGTCACAGAAGATTTTGAGAAGGGTGTTTACTGCTGGGTATCTTGGTGTGTACTTTAGTAGTGGGAATAGGGAGGCAAGTTCACTGAGATTGAGACTTTTTTCTTAACTTGCAGATATCCTTGATCCTCCCAAACATCTCACAATGTTGTGTCGAACTGCTCTGAGCCCCTCCTTCTGCTCCCCTGGACGATACCTCCTCTTCTCACCTCAGTACATCGCAGCTGTTTCCCAGCCTTGTAAGTATCCAAGAGAAAGGACTTGTTTGTAATAACACTGGTCAGGATATGTCTCTCAGCATCTCTTATACCCTTATCTTCATGCCTTCTTTCTGCATCACACTGGAGTTTATGGGCTGCCTTTCCCTTTCGTTCAAGACCTACTGCTGTTGGAGTGAACTGTAGACAGCGATCTGGGTCCTTACTGCAGCTTTCTTCCTCAGTACAATAATTATTATTCAAGCAAATGCCTGAGGTATCACCTTTTCCATTCTGACAAACCACAATTTTGTCAAGAAATACTGATGTTTTCTGTGAATGCTGCTTACTTGCTGCCACCACCTCAAGATTGTATACAATAGTGTCTGTCATATATGTGTTTTTCCTAAACAGAGGAGAGATTTAGAAGTAAAAATGGCTATATAGCTCCTTCCCTAATTCCCATAACAACCAGTTCTTTGAATGCTGGTCCCTCTGTGTATTCCACACGTGGGTACGCATATGCGCCATGCACCCAAGTCTGGAAATGCTAACAGCGTTTGTTGGCCTGCACGTGTGCAATGGATTTCCTTGTGCTTCCAACTGAGGGTATAAGAAGAGGTGAAAGTAAGCCGATACGCCCTGGAACGGCATACTGGTAAGAGCTGGTGCGCCGTACCAGGACCGGCTTTCTGAGAGGGCAATTTAAAGCCCTGGGGTAGCTGCGGCGGGGATTTAAAAGGCCCCGGAGATCCAGCTGCTGCTATCCCCGCCTGGGGCCCTTTAAATCCCGGCCTGAGCCCTGCTGCTGAAGCCCTGGGGTAACGGCAGCGGGGCTCTGGCGGGGATTTAAAGGGCCCCAGAGCTCCAGCCGCTGCTACCCTCCCACCCAACCCCCCCAGGGCCCTTTAAATCCCCGCCTGAGCCCTGCTGCCCGAGCCCTGGGGTAGTGGCGGTGGGGCTCTGGCGAGCATTTAAAGGGCCGGAGTAGTAGCGGCGGCTGGAGCCCCGGGGTCCTTTAAATCCCCGATGGAGCCCGGCCACCGCTACCCCAGGGCTCGGGCAGCAGGGCTCAGGCGGGGATTTAAAGGGCTCGGGGCTCCGGCAGCTGCTACCACAGCGGAGCCCCAGGCCCTTTTAAAGTTCTGCCAGAGCCCAGAGTAGCAGTGGCAGCCGGGAGCCCTCAAGGCTCCTCAGTGATTTAAAGGACCTGGGGCTCCGCTGCGGTAGCAGCAGCTGGAGCCCTGGGCCCTTTAAATTGCCCCCGAGACCCAGGGCTCCCAGCCGCCTCTGCAGCTGGTAGCTTGGGGGTGATTTAAAGGGCCCCGGGCTCCCAGCTGCCACTACCGCAGCTGGAGCCCTGGCCCTTTAAATCAAGATTTAAAGGGCCTGGGGATTTAAGGTCATGCCTCTTCTGGTTGAGGCCACGCCCCCTGCTCAGTACTCTGGCGTACTGGTAAATCCTCTAACTTACTTTCACCCCTAGGCATAAGAGACAGTGAGGGCTGATGCCTCTCCAGTTCCTTCTTACCACGGCATGGCCTGAGTGGGAATCCTGCATCCTCTCTTCCACAACAAACAAAGTATCTACTTACCTGTCTTTCCCACCCCCCCTCCCCCCTAAACACCACACTTCTGCCAAAGAGAAGAGACTTAGCTGCTTTGATGTCCGGCATGCCCTGGTGTTTGATCTGTAAAGTACCAAACCAATCGGGACGTTATCAAGACTTTTTATTGCCATAGTAGAAAGTTCAAGTGATTGCTCATGTCCATTCGATGTTAGATGTGTATGGTCGCCACATGCACCTGTGCCGGAAGTTTTTCCTCAGTGGTATCTGTAGGAGACCGGCTCTGGTGTCCTTTAGAGTGGCATGCATATGTGCCAGTATAAGGGGCTGTCATAAATATAAAGGGAAGGGTAACCACCTTTCTGTATACAGTGCTATAAAATCCCTCCTGGCCAGAGGCAACATTCTGTTACCTGTAAAGGATTAAGAAGCTCAGCTAACCTGGCTGGCACCTGACCCAAAGGACCAATAAGGGGACAAGATACTTTCAAATCTTGGGTGGGGGGGGGGAAGGCTTTTGTTTTGTGCTCTTTGTTTACGTGGTTGTTCTCTCTTGGGACTGAGAGAGGCCAGACAGAAATCCATCTTCTCCAACCCATCCTAATCCAAGTCTCCAATATTGCAACCAATATAAGTAAGCCAGGCAAGGTGGATTAGTTTCTTTTGTTTTATGTGAATTTCCCCTGTGTTAAGAGGGAGGTTTATTTCTGTTTTCTGTAACTTTAAGGTTTTGCCCAGAGGGGAATCCTCTGTGTTTTGAATCTGAATACCCTGTAAAGTATTTTTCATCCTGATTTTACAGAGATGATTTTTACCTTTTTATTTAAAAAAAAAAAATCCTTCTTTTAAGAACCTGACTGATTTTTCCATTGTTCCAAGATCAAGGGGTTTGGGTCTTTGATGATTTTGGAACCAATTGGTTAGGATATTATTCTCAAGCCTTCCCAGGAAAGGGTGTGTGTAGGGCTTGGGGGGATATTTCAGGGGAAGAGGTCTTCAAGTGGGCTTTTTCCCTGTTCTTTGTTTAAAACGCTTGGTGGTGGCAGAATACTATTCAAGGACAAGGCAAACTTTGTATCTTGGGGAAGTTTTTAACCTAAGCTGGTAAGAATAAGCTTAGGGGGTCTTGCATGCAGGTCCCCACATCTGTATCCTAAAGTTCAGAGTGGGGAAGGAATCCTGACAGGGGCGCTGCTGCCCCCCCCTTACCGCCAGTGTTGGTGCTGGAACGCTCTGGTTGCTATGCAGTGTTTCTTTGAACTTTTGTGTAAATAGTTGTTAGTAGTAAGTTTTCAGTTCTTAATAGGTCTTAGCAAATAGTCCCCTGAGGGACTTAGCCCAGGGAGGGGGCAAGCCATATCTGTGAAAAGTGCTACATTTGTAAGGGATTCAAGCCCTGGACCAAGAGGGAGAGAGACTTCAGACTTTGTGCACTCCTCGTGGAGTCAGCGCTGGTATTGGCCTCAGAGCTGGCACATTCAGACTCAGTACCGAATACGTCAGCATCGACAAGAAGTGCACCGACACAGAGTTCATCTCTGCATCACCGGTACCAGCCAAAAGACATAGGAAGCACGCAAAAAGGGGGAGCTCCCCAGGCACCTGTAAGATCTTGCTGCCTCCAGAGCCCAGCCAGGTGGCAACCTCGCCAACAGGGCCCAGCTTGCTCCATGAGCTGCCCCCCACTCCTGAAGGTGCTGCAGGCACGTGGTACCTTACGGTGCCATCTACCCCAGAAGCCTTGTAGGCAATAAGAGCTTCTCTCTCCTGATACTGCCAACTCCATGGGATGAGACCCAGAAACCCTGCCCTCCCACCCCCTTCAAGGGGAAAGCCATCAATGGCACCCCTACACAAGTCATCCCGAATGTCCCCGGGACTGTGCCAACAATCTCCAGAACCACATCCCAGACCACAGATCAGAGACCAGACAAGTTACAGGCATTGATCGCCAAACTTCGGGTACCGATCGCCGGGATCATAACACACAGTCGCCAAACCCGTGGTACCAGGTCGCAGGTGCGTATCGTAGAGCCCCGGAGACAGTCACTAGAGTCCCCTCGGCGCTCTCACGCCCTGATGCCAGTTGCCGCGGTGTTATGGATGGTCCCTGCTCTCCCAATCAGCAGAGACTGTGCACCGTGCCCGACACAGGTGGCATCACTCCCCAGACTATTACCGGGCCGCTACATATCACCAACGGTTGCCAGAAGCACAGCATGGTTCGGCGGGCTTCTGGAACCGTTCCCCAAATGGCAAGCGAGAGGCCGCTGGATGCAGGAGGGAGGCCTACCCTGTGGTGGCGCCAATGTGATTGTCAGAAGAAGAGTATTCCTCCTCAAGCTCAGAGCGAAAAGTTACTGGCCCCCACGGACCTACCAACACCGGTGCAGTCAGCAGGCCAGCCTACAAGTGTTTGGCCACAAAGTCAGTGGCCAGGGCCCTGGCAGGGGTACAACCCGTGGCCTTGTCCACAAGCTGGAGGATCTCAGACTCTTCACTCAGTCTTGGGGGCATCGGAAGGACCTCCAGCAATAGCAGCTCCCTCCCAGGCTCGCAGATCAGATTGAGCCATGGGGCCCAAACCAACACCCTTCAGGGCAGGTGGTCCCTCAGACACAGGACGCAGAGCCTGTCTCTCCCTCGGGGCTGGCCGCCTCCTCAGGATGAGGCAGTTGCAGGCCCATCGCAAACGGTGCCCCAGGATGATGTAAAAGCCTACCATGAGCTGCTTACGTGGGTCATGGCAAATCTGGGGCTAAAAGCAGAGGAGATGTCCAAACCAGCGGACTCCCTATTTGATGTGCTGGTCGCAGCACCACCAGCAAAGGTGGCCGTGCCAGTCCACAATGGGGTGGTCAAAATTGTAAAGGCCCTGTGGCAGACCCCGTCATCCTTGTCACCTGTGTCCAAAAAGGCAGAGCGTTAGTACTACATTCCTCCAAAGGGGTTCAAGTACTTGTATACACACCCCTCTCCTGGGGCACTAGTGTTCACAGCTGCCAACAAGCGCAACAGACACGATCAATTCAACTAGACTCCTAAGAATAAAGATGCCAAGTGGCTCAATCTGTACATCAGGAAAGTTTATTTCACAGCAAGTCTACAGGTGCAGATAGCTAATCACCAAGCCTTGCTCAGCAGATACCACTTTAATTTGTTGCAATACACAGCAAAATATGCTGACTTGCTCCTGCAGGACATGAAGCAGGAATTCAGTACAGTGCTGGAGAGGGCAGGGCGATTGTGAGGGCCTCCCTCCAAGCCACCTCAGATGCATTGGATTCCACAGCCAGAGTCATGACGTCGGTGGTCTCAATGATACGGGCATCATGGCTGCAATCGTCTGGCTTCTTGGCGGAAGTCCAGCAGTCAATCTTGGACCTCCTATTTGAGGGCTTAGCCCTGTTTGCTGAACAGATGGACAGCAAATTACACATCCTGAAAGACTCTAGAGCAGCGGTGGGCAATCTGCAGCCCACAGACTGCATGCGGGCCATCAGGGTAAGCTGATTGCGGGCTGCAAGACATGTTGCTGACGTTGACTGTCCACAGGCATGGTCCCCCACAGCTCCCAGTGGCCGCGGTTTGACATTCCTGGCCGATGGGAGCTGTGGGAAACAGCGGTCAGTGTGTCCCTGCAGCCTGCCGCTTCCCGAGCCAGACCGGAGTAGAACCAAGAGACACAAGGGCTGTCGACGCCACCAAGGTCAGATGGCAACAGTGGGAGCACATTTGGGCGTGAGTGGTGCCCCTCCTAAAAACTGGTATTCATTTTGAAGGGATGCTCGAGGGCGACCTCCCAGTCTACAATCAGGGCCAGGATATGTCTTGTGTTGTCCCTTATTTTCCCACTGTTTGTTGCTTGGACCACCATACCCACCCACCCACCATTAGTCCTCAATACAGTGGCAGTGGGTTATACCCTCCCGTTCTGTTCTTTCCCACCCCCGTTCCTCACTCATGAGGGACCCTTCTCGTGAGCAACTACTTGCCCAGGAGATGCAAGCCCTTCTGTGCCTGGGGGCCATGGAGGAAGTTTCTGTGAAGTGAAGAGGGAAAGGTTTTTACTCCCAGTACTTTCTCGTTCCCAGGGCCAAAGGGGGCGTACGCGAGACCTCCACAGATATTTCAAGAAGTTGAAGTTCCGCATGGACTCCCTGGCCTCCACTATCCCCTCCTTGGAGACTGGTATGCCATCCTCGACTTAAAGGACATGTACTTCCACATCTCTTATATCCAGGGAATATTGATATTTCTGCGGTTTGTGGTCAGGAAAATACATTACCAATTCGCAGCGCTCCCGTTTTGACCTGGCAACAGCACTGAAGATGTTTACAAAGTGCATAGTGGTGGTTGCAGCCTGCATCGGGGGGTCCAGATCTATCCCTACCTGGACGACTGGCTAATCAAGTGCGGTTCTGAGAGGCAGGTATGGCACAATATCAAGGTGCTGCAAGCCACCTGTCACGACCTGGGCCTGTTGATAAATGAACAAAAATCGATATTGGTCCTTGATTGGTCTGATGATAGTTAATCAGAGCAGTCCTCGACTCTACTCCAGCCAGAGCATTCCTATATCAAACCAAGTTCATGGCCATGTGAGATCTGATTTGCCCAGGTCACCACATACCTGCTCACCACAGCTCGGCTCCTCTCGGATGGGGAGTACACCTTGGTACCCTCAAGGCTCAAGGGCTATGGTCACAGGAGGAGCTCTGTCCTCACATAAACGTAAGAGTTCACGGCCATTTGCCTAGTATGCAAGGTGTTCCTGCCCCATCTGTCTGGTCGGGTGCTGCAGGTTCTGACGGACAACACGGTCCCCATGTTCTATGTCAACAGACAAGTTCGCAGTGTTCCCTCTAATTTTTTCCCACCCATGTGTGGAATGAATTTTGTTATGTGCACCAATATGGAGGTGATGTGTGACACACCACCTTCATATTGGTGCACATAACAAAATTCAAGTGGTGGGGGTGGGGCCGAGGGGTTGGAGTGTGGGAGGGGGCTCAGGCCTGGGGCAGAGGGTTGGGGTGGGTGGGGGTGAAGGTTTCACCTGGGGGTGAGGGATCTGGGGTGGGACTGAGGATGAGGGGCTTGGGGTGCAGGCTGCGCCGGAAATAGCGGGGACTCCCCCAGCTCTCTCTCCCCGTAGTAGCATCTCATCTGGGTGGGAGAGGCTGGGTAGGGGCCATGGGAGGGGCGCCTCTCCCCTGGCTATGCCAGGTCCGGGGCTGGGGGAGAGGCATCTCTTCCTGCTGCAGCCCTGAGGTGCTTTATAGGCTGCTGCACTGCCGCGCAGCTTAGAAGGAATTTAGGACAAGGGGGAGCCCGGTCGTCAGCCCTGTGTCAGGAAGCCCTTCACCTATGGGACTTCTGCATCTAGCATGCTATCCACCTTCTCTTACTGGGCCTCGGAGTGAAATATATCCCCCATTGATGCTTCTTTAGAAGCCATTATGGACTACCTCCTGCACCTAAAGCGTCGGGGCATGGCTATCTCGTTGATCAGGGTGCACTTGGTGGCCATTTTTGCATTTTATCCACACATTGAAGGAAGGTCGGTATTCTCCCATAAAATAAGGTTCCTCAAGGGCCTCAAGAAGATGTGTACTCCCCCCCCCCCCCCCGGTCCAGGATCCTGCTCCCCAATGGGACCTTAATCTGGTCCTTCACAGGTTTACAAGTCCCCCTTTTGAGCCTCTAGCCTCGTGCTCTTTTTCACATCTGTCGTACAAGGTCATATTCCTTCTAGCCATTATGTCAGCAAGGCAAGTCTCCGGGATTAGAGCCCTAATTTTTGGAGCCTCCGTATATGGTGTTCTACAAGGACAAGGAGCAGCTGCGGGGCCCTTCCTGCCAAAGGTGGTGTAACACTTCCATGTCAACCAGGATATCTTCCTTCCAGTGTTCTATCCGAAACCTCACAAGACCAGTGACTAGAGACGTTTGCATACTCTAGATGTTAGGTGCACCCTAGCTTTCTACTTGGAACGCACCAAGCCCTTCTGTAGATCGACTGAACTCTATTGCGACTGCCAATAGAATGAAGGGCCTTCCAGTTTGAAATCCTTTTGAGAGGACCCCGGATCACCACCTGCTACAAGTTAGCGTGGGTGGAGCCTCCACAGATAGTAAAGGCTCACTCCACTAGAGCTCAGACATCTTCAGCTGCCTTCCTGGCACATGTCCCTATCCAGGATATCTGCAGGGCTGTGACATGGTCTTCATTACACACGTTCACCAAGCACTACACCATCATCCAGCAAGCCAGAGATGGGTGGGAGGGATAGCTCAGTGGTTTGAGCATTGGCCTGCTAAACCCAGGGTTGTGAGTTCAATCCTTGAGGGGGCCATTTAGGGATCTGGGGCAAAAATTGGGTATTGGCCCTGCTTTGAGCAGGGGGTTGGACTAGATCTCCTGAGGTCCCTTCCAACCCTGATAGTCTATGATTCTATGATGCTGGATTTGGCAGAGCTGTGTTGCAATCGACATGTCCATGAACTCCTACCCGCCTCCGATGGTACTGTTTGGGAGTCCTCTAACGTGGAATGGGCATGAGCAATCACTTGAAGAAGGAAAAATGGTTACTAACCTTTTGTAACTGTTGTTCTTTGAGATGTGTTGCTCATGTCCATTCCATGACCCACCCACTTTCCCCACTGTCGGAGTTCCAGCAAGAAGGAACTGGGGGGGGGGCAGCGCCCCTTATATGGGCGCGTGTGCTTGCCGCTCCAGAGAGCGCCAGAGCTGGTCCCCTATGGATGCCACTGAGGAAAAACTTCTGCACCAGTGCATGTGGTGAGCACACACACCTAACATGGAAGGGAAATGAATGACCCATCTTGAAGAACAACAGTTATGAAAGGTTAGTAACAGTTTTATCACGTGGTCAAGCTATTTCCTCTCAAAGGATCTCTGTGCAGGTTTTGGGATGCATCACAGAGTGCTACAGATTAGCACACACATCTCTCCCCTACCCCCTGCCAGAGGTGTCACAGCTCACTCCATGAGTACCCAGTCCACCTCTACATCATCCCTGCTGGAGATTCCAATACAACACCTTTGCAGGGCAGCCACCAGGAGCCCCATCCACACATTTACTACACACTACAGTTTAATTCAGGTCTCTGCTGCAGATGCAGTGGTGGAATCTGCAGTAGTGCAAGCATCTTTGTTACCAGCTTCCTTTCACCCCCACCCCTCCAATCATCCATGTGTGGAATATACACTGGGACCAGCACTCAAAGAAGAAATGGAGATTATTTACTGTATCTGATAGGGACCACACACCTCAAAGAACTATCTGTTTTTGAATACCTGCCCTCCATCCCCTCTGCTTCAGAATCCTATTGAATTCATGGTAAGAGGAGGAACTGGAGAGGCATTGGCCCACACAGTCTTATACCCTCAGTTGGGCGCACAAGGAGACCTACTGCATATGTGTGGAACAGAGGACGCTACTTGTTAGACTTTCTGGACTTGGGTACATGGCACATGTGTCCCCATGTGTGAAATTCGGATAGGGACCACGCATCTCTAAACTTCCAGTTATAGTAAGTAAAACCTCCATTTCTCTCTCCTCCTCTTTCCCCCTCCCCCCCAACCTTGGTGGCTGGGTCTGTTGACATTTTACAATAGCAGTGACACCATATGCTTGTCTTCAGATGTGGGAGATGAAAGATCTTCAACACTGGTAGCAATAAATTACAAATCAGGTTAAAACAGCATGCATCACAAATTAGTAATCCCACAGCAGGGGTTAACATCATTAATGCCTGAACAAACGCTCAAAATGTAATGAAGGGTATGCTTTTTAATTTCCCTCTGATACCAGTAATACTTACCTCCGCTGCATCGACACTGGGATGAGGTGCTCATTTAAACAATAACTTGTTAGTCAGAGCTCATTGGTCACCAAGGGAAAAGAATCTACATATCAATATATTAGAGCTGAGAGCAATTAGACTGTATGTAAAGTCACTTCTTTGAGTAGTGTCCTTATGGGTGTTCCACTGTAGGGTTTCCACTGCAAGTGTAAGTGCGTCCCTGTGTTTCTGATCAGAGATCTTTGGTAGCAGTGTCCATTTGGCTTGCACATGTGCTCTCCTCTCCCTGTGGGCTGCCTTGAGGCTAATTAGAGCTGCACAGGTGAAGCGCCTTCAGTTCCTTCTCAACCTCCCCTTGTTAGAGACAGAGCGATTTGCAGTCCGTTCACGGATACTTTAGAAATTCATTCTTAACTAATTGTTAGTGTTTTTCCTCTTAGTATTATAGTTTCCTTTAGTTTTTTCTCAAAAAGAAAAGGAGTACTTGTGGCACCTTAGAGACTAACAAATTTATTAGAGCATAAGCTTTCGTGAGCTACAGCTCACTTCATCGGATGCATTTGGTGGAAAAAACAGAGGAGAGATTTATATACACACACACAGAGAACATGAAACAATGGGTTTATCATACACACTGTAAGGAGAGTGATCACTTAAGATAAGCCATCACCAGCAGCAGGGGGGAGAAAGGAGGAAAACCTTCCATGGTGACAAGCAGGTAGGCTAATTCCAGCAGTTAACAAGAATATCAGAGGAACAGTGGGGGGTGGGGTGGGAGGGAGAAATACCATGGGGAAATAGTTTTACTTTGTGTAATGACTCATCCATTCCCAGTCTCTATTCAAGCCTAAGTTAATTGTATCCAGTTTGCAAATTAATTCCAATTCAGCAGTCTCTCGTTGGAGTCTGTTTTTGAAGCTTTTTTGTTGAAGTATAGCCACTCTTAGGTCTGTGATCGAGTGACCAGAGAGATTGAAGTGTTCTCCAACTGGTTTTTGAATGTTATAATTCTTGACGTCTGATTTGTGTCCATTCATTCTTTTACGTAGAGACTGTCCAGTTTGGCCAATGTACATGGCAGAGGGGCATTGCTGGCACATGATGGCATATATCACATTGGTAGATGCGCAGGTGAACGAGCCTCTGATAGTGTGGCTGATGTGATTAGGCCCTATGATGGTATCCCCTGAATAGATATGTGGACAGAGTTGGCAACGGGCTTTGTTGCAAGGATAGGTTCCTGGGTTAGTGGTTCTGTTGTGTGGTGTGTGGTTGCTGGTGAGTATTTGCTTCAGATTGGGGGGCTGTCTGTAAGCAAGGACTGGTCTGTCTCCCAAGATCTGAGAGAGCGATGGCTCGTCCTTCAGGATAGGTTGTAGATCCTTGATGATGCGTTGGAGGGGTTTTAGTTGGGGGCTGAAGGTGATGGCTAGTGGCGTTCTGTTGTTTTCTTTGTTGGGCCTGTCCTGTAGTAGGTGACTTCTGGGTACTCTTCTGGCTCTGTCAATCTGTTTCTTCACTTCAGCAGGTGGGTACTGTAGTTGTAGGAATGCATGATAGAGATCTTGTAGGTGTTTGTCTCTGTCTGAGGGGTTGGAGCAAATGCGGTTATATCGTAGCGCTTGGCTGTAGACAATGGATCGAGTAGTATGATCTGGATGAAAGCTAGAGGCATGTAGGTAGGAATAGCGGTCAGTAGGTTTCCGATATAGGGTGGTGTTTATGTGACCATCGCTTATTAGCACCGTAGTGTCCAGGAAGTGGATCTCTTGTGTGGACTGGTCCAGGCTGAGGTTGATGGTGGGATGGAAATTGTTGAAATCATGGTGGAATTCCTCAAGAGCTTCTTTTCCATGGGTCCAGATGATGAAGATGTCATCAATGTAGCGCAAGTAGAGTAGGGGCATTAGGGAACGAGAGCTGAGGAAGCGTTGTTCTAAGTCAGCCATAAAAATGTTGGCATACTGTGGGGCCATGCGGGTACCCATCGCAGTGCCGCTGATTTGAAGGTATACATTGTCACCAAATGTGAAATAGTTATGGGTCAGGACAAAGTCACAAAGTTCTGCCACCAGGTTAGCCGTGACAGTATCGGGGATACTGTTCCTGACGGCTTGTAGTCCATCTTTGTGTGGAATGTTGGTGTAGAGGGCTTCTACATCCATAGTGGCTAGGATGGTGTTTTTAGGAAGATCACCAATGGACTGTAGTTTCCTCAGGAAATCGGTGGTGTCTCGAAGATAGCTGGGAGTGCTGGTAACGAAGGGCCTGAGGAGGGAGTCTACATAGCCAGACAATCCTGCTGTCAGGGTGCCAATGCCTGAGATGATGGGGCGTCCAGGATTTCCAGGTTTATGGATCTTGGGTAGCAGATAGAATACCCCAGGTCCTGGCTCCAGAGGTGTGTCTGTGCGGATTTGTTCTTGTGCTTTTTCAGGGAGTTTCTTGAGCAAATGCTGTAGTTTCTTTTGGTAACTCTCAGTGGGATCAGAGGGTAATGGCTTGTAGAAAGTGGTGTTGGAGAGCTGCCTAGTAGCCTCTTGTTCATACTCCGACCTATTCATGATGACGACAGCACCTCCTTTGTCAGCCTTTTTGATTATGATGTCAGAGTTGTTTCTGAGGCTGTGGATGGCACTGTGTTCTGCATGGCTGAGGTTATGGGGTAAGCGATGCTGCTTTTCCACAATTTCAGCTCGTGCACGTCGGCGGAAGCAGTCTATGTAGAAATCCAGGCTGCTGTTTCGACCTTCAGGAGGAGTCCACCTAGAATCCTTCTTTTTGTAGTGTTGGCAGGAAGGTCTCTGTGGGTTAATATGTTGGTCAGAGGTGTGTTGGAAATATTCCTTGAGTCTGAGACGTCGAAATGAACAAGAGGCTACTAGGCAGCTCTCCAACACCACTTTCTACAAGCCATTACCCTCTGATCCCACTGAGAGTTACCAAAAGAAACTACAGCATTTGCTCAAGAAACTCCCTGAAAAAGCACAAGAACAAATCCGCACAGACACACCCCTGGAGCCAGGACCTGGGGTATTCTATCTGCTACCCAAGATCCATAAACCTGGAAATCCTGGACGCCCCATCATCTCAGGCATTGGCACCCTGACAGCAGGATTGTCTGGCTATGTAGACTCCCTCCTCAGGCCCTTCGTTACCAGCACTCCCAGCTATCTTCGAGACACCACCGATTTCCTGAGGAAACTACAGTCCATTGGTGATCTTCCTAAAAACACCATCCTAGCCACTATGGATGTAGAAGCCCTCTACACCAACATTCCACACAAAGATGGACTACAAGCCGTCAGGAACAGTATCCCCGATACTGTCACGGCTAACCTGGTGGCAGAACTTTGTGACTTTGTCCTGACCCATAACTATTTCACATTTGGTGACAATGTATACCTTCAAATCAGCGGCACTGCGATGGGTACCCGCATGGCCCCACAGTATGCCAACATTTTTATGGCTGACTTAGAACAACGCTTCCTCAGCTCTCGTTCCCTAATGCCCCTACTCTACTTGCGCTACATTGATGACATCTTCATCATCTGGACCCATGGAAAAGAAGCTCTTGAGGAATTCCACCATGATTTCAACAATTTCCATCCCACCATCAACCTCAGCCTGGACCAGTCCACACAAGAGATCCACTTCCTGGACACTACGGTGCTAATAAGCGATGGTCACATAAACACCACCCTATATCGGAAACCTACTGACCGCTATTCCTACCTACATGCCTCTAGCTTTCATCCAGATCATACCACTCGATCCATTGTCTACAGCCAAGCGCTACGATATAACCGCATTTGCTCCAACCCCTCAGACAGAGACAAACACCTACAAGATCTCTATCATGCATTCCTACAACTACAGTACCCACCTGCTGAAGTGAAGAAACAGATTGACAGAGCCAGAAGAGTACCCAGAAGTCACCTACTACAGGACAGGCCCAACAAAGAAAACAACAGAACGCCACTAGCCATCACCTTCAGCCCCCAACTAAAACCCCTCCAACGCATCATCAAGGATCTACAACCTATCCTGAAGGACGAGCCATCGCTCTCTCAGATCTTGGGAGACAGACCAGTCCTTGCTTACAGACAGCCCCCCAATCTGAAGCAAATACTCACCAGCAACCACACACCACACAACAGAACCACTAACCCAGGAACCTATCCTTGCAACAAAGCCCGTTGCCAACTCTGTCCACATATCTATTCAGGGGATACCATCATAGGGCCTAATCACATCAGCCACACTATCAGAGGCTCGTTCACCTGCGCATCTACCAATGTGATATATGCCATCATGTGCCAGCAATGCCCCTCTGCCATGTACATTGGCCAAACTGGACAGTCTCTACGTAAAAGAATGAATGGACACAAATCAGACGTCAAGAATTATAACATTCAAAAACCAGTTGGAGAACACTTCAATCTCTCTGGTCACTCGATCACAGACCTAAGAGTGGCTATACTTCAACAAAAAAGCTTCAAAAACAGACTCCAACGAGAGACTGCTGAATTGGAATTAATTTGCAAACTGGATACAATTAACTTAGGCTTGAATAGAGACTGGGAATGGATGAGTCATTACACAAAGTAAAACTATTTCCCCATGGTATTTCTCCCTCCCACCCCACCCCCCACTGTTCCTCTGATATTCTTAAAAAGAAAAGGAGTACGTGTGGCACCTTAGAGACTAACAAATTTATTAGAGCATAAGCTTTCGTGAGCTACAGCTCACTTCATCGGATGCATACATCCGATGAAGTGAGCTGTAGCTCACGAAAGCTTATGCTCTAATAAATTTGTTAGTCTCTAAGGTGCCACACGTACTCCTTTTCTTTTTGCGAATACAGACTAACACGGCTGCTACTCTGAAACCTCTGATATTCTTGTTAACTGCTGGAATTAGCCTACCTGCTTGTCACCATGGAAGGTTTTCCTCCTTTCTCCCCCCTGCTGCTGGTGATGGCTTATCTTAAGTGATCACTCTCCTTACAGTGTGTATGATAAACCCATTGTTTCATGTTCTCTGTGTGTGTGTATATAAATCTCTCCTCTGTTTTTTCCACCAAATGCATCCGATGAAGTGAGCTGTAGCTCACGAAAGCTTATGCTCTAATAAATTTGTTAGTCTCTAAGGTGCCACACGTACTCCTTTTCTTTTTGCGAATACAGACTAACACGGCTGCTACTCTGAAACCTTTAGTTTTTTCTCTTCCCTTTGTTATAAAAAAGGGTGTTTTTTCCTTTATCCTTTTTCACCTATACTGGGAATTGCCCCCAGTAATAGGCATGCCCAGTTCACCTGGATTTCTGCAAAGAGTCCATTCTGGCAACAGACGGGCAGTCCCTCTGTGTCTGTTGCCTTGGGGAGGGACACCTCCCACAGAAGTGTAACTTCTGCCAACAACTGAAATCCAGATCCTGGAAAAACAGGGAACTGAAACTAAAGCTGCTCCTCATAGAGAGAGCTCTTCGGCCTGTGTCTGACTTGTGCCCAGAGCCTCCCGGGCATTGAGTCTTCTCCACAGCCTTCCATTTCAAAGGCCAGTGAGCAGAGGAAGAAATCCTCAGACTCTCCACACAAGACTTCCAAAAAGAGAGCTTTGAGCCCTCTTAGTGAACCTCAAACCAGCCAGAGGAAGTCTCCAGCACATTCTGTCTCTTCGGCATTGAAGGCATCCAAGCAAGGTATCCACAGATCACATGGGTCCAGGGCAATTGATACTATTGGTATGCCTAAGGATCCCCTGGGCACAGGTACCGAAACAGTGATACCACCAGTCAGGGACAGGAGTACAGACCACGCTGCCTCCTGGAAGACAGTGTTACTATGGATCCCTTTTGGTACTGACAACTGTGAGGCAACCCTCATTAGCCCGCTTGGTGCAGTCAAAGTCACCAGCTCCTTCGGTATCACTGGCTCCTTACAGACAACCCCTTATGGTACTGATTACTATGGCACCACAGGAATTCAAGTTATCTGAGGACCTCATGGTATCAGACTCTCCTTTAATTGGTATTGGGTCCCCAGTACCAGGCACATGTCAAGCCCAGGAATCGCCACCGAGTCGTGCAGCTCCACAGTTTTCCAGTGGAGAATCTGACAGCGACCAGGAGGAGGTCTTCTCCCATTATTCTCACTATGCTTCCTCCAGTACCAACCCGGACCTCCACAGTCATACTCTTGGTCTGGACCTCAATTTCTGTGGTATGACAAACCATGGGCTCAACCACACATGCCTTTTCCATCTGAATGGCCATGTTGGGATCTGTGGCAGCCTATAAGCACCATTCTTCCTGGGCATCTAGTGTTACACACTGAGAGACTGTGAGGCATTCCCCCTCAGCTACTGCCTCTAGAGCCTCGGAACCTCCAGAGGAGATACTGGAGGATCGGGAGCAGAAGAGAAGGTTACACCACACACTAATATCTCATTCTCCTCTCCAGACAAGGCAATAATGCCACTTCCACTGTCTCTGATACACAATTTCAAACTCTTCCAAGATCTGACTAAGATGGTGGCAGATAACTTGCAAATACCTCTTGAGGAGCTAAGACACCCACCAAAAACTTCTGGACATTTTACATACATCCTCCTCCTCCAGGACAGCCCTCCCCCACCAATGAGGTGTTTTTTGGATCCAATCAAACTTGTATGGCAAACGGCAGCATTGGCCACACTGACATGCAGAATGGTCGATTAAAAAGTATTATGTACCTCCCAGTGATATGAAATTCTTTTTCCCACCCTCTGCCCAATTCCATTGTTGTGGATGCTGTGAATTCCTGTGGTTGGCAACCTCATTTCAAGTCCAACCCTTATGATAGGGATTGGAGTGGAGGTGCCTTGACCTATTTGGACAGAAGGCCTACTCATCTGCCACTTTGCAATTCAGAATTGTAAACTATCAGGCCCTGACAGCAAAATATGAACTATACCAAATTTAACACTTTTTTATTGACCATCTCCCAGAATCACAACGGGAGCAATTTCAAGCCACTATCAATGAAGGGCAGTTAGTGGCCAGAACAGCACTCGAGACGGCACTTGATGCATCTGATATAGTGGTCCGGTCCATTTCAAAGTGGTTGTGATGGGGCAAGCTTTTTGGTTGCATCTCTTGGGCTTCCTGAAGGAGGTGCAAACAACTGTGTAGAGGACCTTCTCTTTGAGGGCTCAGAGTTGTTTGTTTGTTTGTTTGTTTGTTTTTTGTTTGAGAAGACCAGTGCATCACTCCATACACTAAAAGACTCCAAAGCCACTTTTTGGTGACTGGGGATAAAAGAGAAAATTTAGTCCTCAGTGTTCTCAGACCTCATAAACCACAGTTCCTGCCACAATGCTACTATGAGCCTCAGAGAAAGAAATCCAAATTCCGGAGGTGCAAACCATCAGGGCCACAGTCTTCGGCATTGCAATCTGCCACTTCAAATAATCAGATTTGATGTCTCAGTCAGGGCTCTGAGAGACAACCCACTTCAATATCAGCTGCTACTTCCCAATCATTTGCATGCTTTTGGATGCCACCTTGACCTGTTCCACTACAACTGTGAATATATAACATCAAACAGATGGGGCTTGGAAATTGTCTCCAATGGGTATTCGATCCACTTCACCCCATCCTCTTCAGGGACCCTTCTCATGAAAATCTGTTACGACAGGAGATAGATCACCTTCTCTGCTTGGGAGCCATAGAACTCATTCCTCTACATCTCTGTGGCAAAGCTTTTTACCCTTGATATTTCCTAATCCCCAAGAAAAAGGAAGGTTGGAGACCCATACTAGACCTCAAGACTCTGAACAAATATGTGAAGGCCCAAAAATTCAAGATGGCCATATTAGCAACGATTATTCCATCTCTGGAACCGAGAGATTGAGGGCTGAGAACTAATCTCCAAGACACTTATTTCCACTTATCCATCCTACCATCCCACAGACTATTCCTCAGGTTTACTCTGAGTCAAGACCAGTACAGAGTACTGCCCTTTGGCCTTTTGTCAGCTCTCAGGGTATTCTCCCAGATCTAATCTGTAGTGGGAGCTCATTTACATGCTGGGGGATATCATGATTTACCCATAGCTGGATGATTGTCTCCTCGAGTCCCTCTCCTTCGAAGAAGTCCAACAGGCCAGACATATTCACTAACCTGAGCCTGCAAATCAGTGTACAAAAATTGACCTTAACTCAATACAACATTTTGGAATTTATAAGGGCTGACCTCCACTCACAGCAAGCAAGGGCACTCCTTCCGCAGCACAGATTTTACAACCTGTGCACACGTAGGGAGATATTTCAAGCCATCCCTCAAACATCAGCCAGACATTGCCTCCAACTTCTGGGGCACATGGTAGTTGGTATATTTGTAGTACCTCATGCCAGACTCCACATGAGGTGTCTGCAGACGTAGTTCAGCATGGCTTACAGACCAAACAGACGTGTTTGGCAGGCATCAAGAGAAGTTTGTCTAAGTCAAACACTCCTTGGATTGGTGGAAAGATCCAATAAACATTTGCACTGGGGTCTCGTTCACTCAGGGCAGTTAATGGAAAAAAAACAACAAAAAAATAGGCAACATCACCGACAAGGAGCTAAAATGAGTGGACATTCTGGGGCATAAGAGCTATTTCTTGGCCTCCTTTCAGTTCAGAGTAGTCAATTATCAAGTCTTGATGGCAAAATGACTTAAGTTGATTCAAAATTCTCATCTTCTGTTGAAAGCCTCAGAATCGGAGAGAACGTAAGAACAGCCATACTGGGTCAGACCAAAGGTCCATCTAGGCCAGTATCCTGTCTTCCGACAGTGGCCAGTGCCGGGTGCCCCAGAGGGAATGAACAGAACAGGTAATCCATCAAGTGATCCATCCCCTGTCGCCCATTCCCAGCTTCTGGCAAACAGAGGCTAGGGACGCCATCCCTGCCCATCCTGGTTAATAGCCATTACTGGACCTACCTTCCATGAACTGATCTAGTTCTTTTTTGAACTCTGTTATAGTCTTGGTCTTCACAACCTCCTCTAGGAAGGAGTTCCACAGGTTGACTGTGCATTGTGTGAATACTTCCTTTTGTTTGTTTTAAATCTGTTGCCTATTAATTTTATTCAGTGACCCCTACTTCTTGTGTTATGAGAAGGAGTAAATAACACTTCCTTATTTACTTTCTCCACACCAGTCGTGACTTTATAAACCTCTATCATATTCCCTCCTAGTCATCTCTTTTTCCAAGATAATAAGACTGGGACTTTTCAATCTCTTATCATACGCCAGCCATTCACCACCCTTTAATAATTTTTGTTGTCCTTTTCTGAACCTTTTCCAATTCCAATGTATCTTTTTTGAGATGGGGTGACCACATCTGCATGCAGTATTCAAGGTGTGGGCATACCATGGATTTATATAGAAGCAATATGATATTTTCTGTCTTATTATCTATCCCTTTCTTAATGATTCCCAACCTTGTTTTGCTTGCTTTTTTGACTGCTGCTGCACATTGAGTGGATGTTTTCAGAGAACTATCCATAATGACTCCAAGATCTTTCTTGAGTGATAACACAATTTTAGTCCCTCTCTACAGAAGGCCAGACAGTTGCCAAGGCATCTCTCCAGGCCTCACTTGATGCCAGTAACGCAGCTGCACATTCCATGGCAACTGCTGTAGTCATGTGCTGAGCTTCCTGGCTGCAGTCTCCTGGCCTCCCCTGAGAAGTACAAAATACTGTCAAGAACCTTCCCTTTTGAGGGGCTGAAGTTTAAGTGATGCCACAGATGGGTCTCATCAGTTTCTCAAGACTTCTGGGTGACACGATATGATCTTTGGGCATCTATACACCTGTGACAAAGAAAATACAGTAACAGTCTTGCTGTGTCTACTGTCAGCCCACCAGACAGGTTAACATCCCTCCCCCACATCCCCAGAATAAAGCCCAGATTTACTAAGAAAGGGCCTTCTTCTACAATAATCTCTGAGTTGGTGACACCTTCAAAATGTCCATTTTGACCCATTGGTAAAGGGTCATGAGCTACCTATCCCAGATCCTACATTATGCCTATCTTCTCCCTCACCCTCCACGCTCACTTCTAAGGAAATGGGAGAGGTAATCCCCAATCTTCCTGGAAGTTCATCACCTCAGACAGATGAATCGTAGAGGTGATTTCTGTAGGCTATTCCATCCAGTTCAGCTCCTTGCCCTCCCTGTCCCTCTTCCTCATCCCAAAGAAAAATAGGGCATGGGGGACAATTTGGACCTCAAGAATTTACACACCTTTGTCTGATAGCTCAGTGCTTTGAGCATTGGCTTGCTAAACCCAGGGTTGTGAGTTCAATCCTTGAGGGGGCCATTTAGGGGTCTGGGGCAAAAATTGGGGATTGGTCCTGCTTTGAGCAGGGGGTTGGACTAGATGACCTCCTGAGGTCCCTTCCAACCCTGATCGTCTATCTATGATACTATGAAAATCTGTCTGTTCCCAACAGTTTAGAATGGTGACCCTAACAATGACAGTTCCATGCCTGGATCCAGGAGATTGATTTCTTCCCCCTCCCCCCCCTTTCAGGATGCTTTTTTTCACATTGCCATTCATCCCTCGCACAAATAATTTGTACATTTTATGGTATGCAGGAACCACTACCGGTATCACATTTTGCCCTTTGCCCATTCCACTGCCCTGGACTCTTCTTCCGTATACTTACCCAAGAGAGATTCACCACAATATCCAATCTTGTTTTGACAATTCAGCAGAGCCCACAAATCATAGCAAGGGCTTGCCTACAACTTCTGGGCCGTATGGCCCACGCTAGATTAGCAAGACTAGATTCTGGGTGTCTTTAGGCTTGGTTGAGAGCTGTCTACATCCCCAACAAACACAATCTATCCAAGCTGGTTTCTGTACCTTGGAAAGTCCTTGATTTTCTAAACTGGTGGCAGGACCCACAAAATGTGCATGTGGAAGTTCCACTCCTGTAGCCTCCTACAAGAACTATCACCACAGACACCTCCCTGATAGGTTGGAGTGCACGTTCCCAGAGCCTCATAGCTCAGGGCAAATTGACTTCTCAGGAGGTGATTCTCCATATCAACATACTGGAGCTCAGAGCACTTTTACAATTGCCAATAGTTCCTACCCCTCAACAATGGCTGCCCAATCAGAATAATGCTGGATAACAGGGCAGCAATGTATTATACCAATTGACGAAGAGGAGCAAGATCACGGTCCTTATGCACAAAATCTGTAAAACTATGGAATAGGTGCTTATTACATTGCATACACACTTCAGCGATGTTTGCCAGTCTACAGAACACTGTGGCAGATTCCCTTAGTAGACATTTCTGCATTGACCATGAATGGGAGCTGAACAATGAGGTATCCCAGAAGATGTCTTACCAGGAGTCATCCAGAGATGGATCTCTTTGTGACACTATCCAATATGAAGCACAGGTGATTCTGCTCAAGGGGAGGGTGCAGCCACAACTCAATGAGAAATACCTTGGCCTCGCATCCTGCTATATGCTTTTTTTCTCAATGTCTTTACAGCTTGAGTTCAAAAACATCAGGGAAAAAAAGAGAAACTAGTACTCCTCCTTGTAGCGCCATCCTGGCTGAGATGTGTGGATCCTGGAGCTGGTTTGCATGTCTCTGCATTCTCCTCTCTGCCTTCCCCTGATGCCAACTCTCCTCACCCAGGAATCAGGATCAGTCACCCACCCCACTCTCTTGGCGCTTCACCTCCAAGGCATAGCTACTTGATGGGTCTCTGTCATAGAGCAGGTCTGCTCCCCACTTCTGTCCTGTCAAAGAGCCAGCTCCACAGTTGGACTTCAGCTTAGATCTCAATGCTCTAAGGAAACTCTCATTTAAGACAAGGGGGAGTTCCTTTCTTCATTTGTCCTTCAAGACTTCATTCCTCATAGCCAGTACCTCAGCCAGAAGAGTACGAGAGCCTGGAGTCTTGATGGCTGATCCACTGTACGTGGTGTTCTACACTCTTAAAGCAATACACACCCTCGCTTCCTTTCTAAAGTTTTTTCTGAGGCCTGGTCTACACTGGGGAGGGGATCGATCTAAGTTATGCAACTTCAGCTATGTGAATAATGTAGCTGAAGTCAACGTATTTAGACCTACTCACCGTGGTGTCTTCACTGCAGAGAGTCAACTGCTGCCTCTCCCCTATTGATTCCGCCTGCACCTCTCGCAGCGGTGGAGTACAGGAGTCAATGGGAGAGTGCTCGGGGGTCAATGTATCGCGTCTAAACTAGACGCAATAAATCGACCCCCTCTGGATCAATTGCTGCCCGGCAGGTAATATAGACGGGTAATGTAGACATTCCCAGAATTCCACGTTAATCAGAAAGTTCATCTACTGGTGTTTTACCCACAAGTCTTGCTTTGAGAGAAGAAGCAAGCCTCCATACACTGTATATTAAGAGCTCTTGCCTTTCTTGATGGGACTAGGCCCTTTCAGGCTTCCTCTAGACTCTTCATCTCCATATTAGAATGAATGAAGGGGCATCCGATCTACACCTGAAGACTGTCCAGAAGGGTTGCAGGATGTATCTTGTCTTGCTATGAAACCTTGGGGGTTCATCCCCTCTGAGGGTAACTGTTCACTTCATTAGGACTCAGTCTATCTCTGTAGCCCTCCTTAAAAATTTACGTATTTCAGACATTTGCAGGGCAGCCACTTGGTCTTTGCCACACACTTTTTACCAGCATTATGCTCTGATGCCTGCTTCCAGAGCTGACATGGCTTTTGGTGATGCCATCCTGTGATCTATACTGAATCCACTTCTTCAGCATTCTCTCCATGATGGATGTACTGCTTGGGAGTCTCGTTACGTGGAGCACCCATAGTATTTGCAGAAGGAGAAGTTATTTATCTTGTACAGTAACTTGAATTCTTCACTATATATCCCTACAGATGCTCCAGTATGCGCTCTGCCTCAGAGTTGTATTGGACTTTCGTGGTTGAGAAGGAACTTGAGTGGTGAAGGGCCCTCCCCTCCCTGTATACCTTTGTACCACAGCATGAGACTGCCTAAGCGCAGGCGTGGACCTGCAGACATTGCTGACTAAAATCTTTGATCAAGAGTTCATGGGGGTGCATACATCCTGATGTGGAGCACCCATAGACACACACAGATCTAGAACTCAAGTTATTGTAAATAACCTGCCCTTCTCCTTGAGGGATGGGAATTGATTGCAGTGAGGCAATTTGAACCCCTAACTAAAAATGGGTATTGGAGGATGTGAGGCCCAAATTTACTTGGAGCAAAGATCAAAATTCTTCTTAGAAACTTGGACACCTGGAAGTAAGCCCAAAGGTAGTGGCTGGAGATAGAAAAAGAGTACTTGTGGCACCTTAGAGACTAACAAATTTATTTGAGCATAAGCTTTCGTGAGCTACAGCTCACTTCAGTTTACTCTATCGGTCACAGTTTTGTTGTGGACCAGATCAGTTGGCTGATGCTTCCAACACGTAGTCCTTCAATTTTCACAGAATCCACCAACCATCAGAAAGGGGAGAAAGCATGGAGTGCTGGCTCCCTCTACTGCTAACCACTGTATGCATGCTGTGGTTAACTGCTTACCCCAACACAGACCAGTCGCAACACTCCAACTCCTTGAGGTCACTTGAGTGTGTGTGAGGTATTTGAGACTGCGTACTGATGGTTTTGAAGAAAACTTGAGACGACAGTGCTCAGTAGCCTTGCCAACTAGAGCCTGCTGAGTCAATAGGGGTGGGATGAATACTTGGTCTGTGTGTGAGTAGTGCTTCTCCCCCCCCCCCCCAAGTCTTTCAGGTATGAACAATTAATATCTAAAATGGTAGCTTATCCTCAACTGCCCTCGCTTCTTGTCTGTTGCAGCTCCACTGACTCCAGTAGTGCAATGTTAAAAGTACTGCATATATTTAAAGTGCTAAAACTCTGTAATAGTTACTGTGCCAGGGCAACACCTCCTGGCTGCTCTGGGAATTGGCATCTTCCAAGTCTGATGCCCCCTTCTGCTACTCATTTGTGCATCCTGCCATCTCTCTCTGCAGCTCAGATTGCTCTCTCTTCATGGCTTGGCCCTCCAGCCCGGTTACTATAATCTTCACCTTCCAGGGTATCAAAGTCCCATTAGATAATGATCCCAGTCCGTGCCGCTTCCCCCTGTGACTGGTAGGGGAACCTGGGCTGGCCCTCCACTCTGGGTTCCAGTCCAGGGGAACTCTCTGACTAGCAACTATGGTCTATTTCCTCTCAGACCCTGTTGCTCTTTCCCTGGGCTCCTTTCTGCATCTTCTGCTTCCCCTTTCACTGGGTTTAGCAGCCAAGACTCCCTCCTGCCAGGGAGTGACTGCAGGCTACTTTGGGGCTACAGAGTTAAACACACCTTTCTTCTCCTAGGGAGTGACTGCTGCCAACTTCCTGGCTTTATATCAGCCCCACTTGTGTGTTCTTTGCTGGGGTCCATCTTCAATTGGCCTTTCAATCATTGACTCTCCCCCAGGTGCAGCTTTTTCAGCAAACTAACCTAATTTAATCTGTTCTGCCTTATGGGGGGTGAACACCCCATCCAATTTACCCATAGAAATGCTGTGAATTATCACTTAACACTGACTTAAAGAGGAGCTAACATTGCCCAACTGCCAGTATTCAATGTTTGATTGAATAGCAGAAACATCTCTTATATTCTAGCAGCAGGCTGGACATAAAAGCTGCAATGATTGCCTCTCCTGCAGTGTTGATGGTCCTGTTCAATAGGACATATTTGGAAGGCAAGGAAGATGCTGAGAGAGTTTTTCACCTGGTACAGTTTGATGAAAGAGCTACTTGGATGCCCATACCTATATGCAGTGAGAATCCCTGAAACTTATTGGAATTACAGGAGGAATGTGTGGATGGTTCAAAGTCCCACATCCTCCGAAATGTGCTTCAGTGGTATAACCTTTGACCTAACTTTCTTCCCTATGCTGGCCAGGAGACAATCAGAATAGATAAGTTTGCATAGGGATAGAGTAGCTAGGTGAGCTGTTCACGCTTTGCCTGAAATCGTCAGAGTTCTCTACTGCAATCTAAAAATGTTGCTTTCTTCTCAGAGGGCAAAACTGCTTGGGAATACTTCAGTCTAGATACTGATTGACATAACTGATACAACAACAAGGGCTCCCTGATGTTCTCAGGACCAGCCTAGAGGGTTAGCCAAGACGGTCTGTATTTGTCTTGTATAGTGCTGAAAACACTGTTAGCTTTTAACTGCTTCAGCCCTTCCTGGCTTATGTTGTGTGGTATGCAGTGTCATTCTGTTACCCTAAAAATCAATGAAATTGGGCAGGGGAGTGGAACCCCGCTCAATCCTTTGTCTTTTTGTGTAGAGAGCTAATAACCTTTGAACGATAGCCCCAGCAAGATACAGGTAGGATAATTGGGGTTTTTTTCTCTTCTTTCCCAGGTAAGAAGCAGAATATGTAGAGGACCATGCAACTTTTTTTTTTTTTTAATGTAGCCTTCTAGAATAATTAACTCATTAAGATGGTCTGGGAGTCCATTGTGATGGAGAAATGCATTTTAGCTATGGCTTACAGAAATTATTAACTAAGCTTCCCTTATCTCCTGTAGTAAGATTTTCTGATCCATCCTCTCCTTCAGACAGAGAGAAAATGAATTCAAAATATCCATTTAATTTGAAATTGGATGACTTAATGTGTGAAACACTGAAACTGCCACATTTTGCCCCTTTGATTTCCTTGCAATCATTTCAAGTTTGATCAGGAGACCACACTCAATTTCCTCACTCTTGGGAAAAGGGCCAGTGGATCTTTAAGGATTAGACAAGTTGCCATAATCACTGTTGTACCACTTAAACCAGCGGTTTTCAAACTTCATTGCACTGCTGTCTCCGACAACAAAAATTACTACACGTCCCCAGGAGCAGGGACTGAAGCCTGGGCCCGCCTAAGCCCTGCCACCCCAGGTGGAGGAAAGGAGGGGCACAGCCAAAGTTTGAGCCCCACCACTTTGGAGTAGGGGTGCAATGCCGAAGCCCAAGGAGTGTTCAGCCACAGGTATGGGGCCTGTAATGTGAGCCCTGCTGCCCAGGGCTGAAGCCCTCAGGGTTTGGCTTCAGCCCCGTGTGGCAGGGCTTGGGCTTTGGCTCCAGACCCCAGCAAGTCTAACACCAGCTCTGGTGACCCAATTAAAATGGGGTTCCGACCCACTTTGGGGTCTCGACCCACAGTTTGAGAACCCCTGTCTTAACCTAATGGTGGCACTTTCAGCATGAAGCTAGAAGGCATTGCATCAGGTTCAGCACTAACTTAGAGGGACGAATGCTCACCATTCCTGCAGTGCCTTTGTTTGTTCCTTAGACTTATCCAAAGTTTGTTTCCAGTTGCGACAGTTTAGGACAGGGCTGGGCAAACTATGGTCAGCGGGCTGGATCTGGCCTGTGAGCCGTTTTAAGCCAGCCTGCAAGCTGGACCACGTGGTTTGGCCCCGCTCCGGGCAGGCTGCTGGGTTGGGGTTTTAAAAAAAAATTATTTGAAATTGACAACCTATGTTACAGATTATTATATTATATAATCTATATTAAAATTTAAATTGCACGTAACAATAATATTAAGCAGTACATGTTTGCTGCCAAGTGTTAAAGAAAGTCAAACTGCTCAACTGGAGGGAAGTCACTGGCTAAACACCTGAAACCAGAGTTTGTTGAAGTGCTAAACCAGCCTTTGACAGCACTAGCCTCTTCTGCAAGTGTAGAGAGAATATTTTTTTAATTTCATTTTATTGAGCTAGTTCAGCTCAATGATTAGTTCATTAAGAAACCAATTAGTAGTTGGAAAAGCTTGTTTTCCTCTTCCCATCTATGAATAAAAATAAGGTGTGAGGATGAGATTTGTTAGTTCTAAAATCTTGAAGGATATGGCGAACTGAAACAATTAGTTCAATTTACTAACTACAATGAATATTTCCTTTTATGTCATAAATCAGTTAGTTTTAAATGCAAAACATTTTGATTAACTTTTCTTATATATCCGTAAAGTAGTTTTAGTTAATTAAAAAAAATTAAAATACTGTTTTTGTGCATTTAGTTGATTTAAATTTCCCTAAAATAGAACTTTACACAAATCACAAGTAAAACATTAATCATCTAGTAAATATGAAATGCATAATTCACCATTTTCTATCATAATAAATTAGGGCTGTCAAGTGATTAAAAAAATTAATTGTGATTAATTGCGTGATTAAAAAAACTAATCCCGATGTTAAATAATAGAGTACCATTTATTTATTTAAATATTTTTGGATGTTTTCTACATTTTCAAATATATTGATTTCAATTACAATATTGATACATATACATTGATACAAATACAATATTACAATACAATATTCAATTACAGAATACAAAGTGCAGTGTTCACTTTATATTTATTTTGTATTACAAATATTTGCACTTAAGAAACAAAAGAAATAGTATTTTTCAATTCACCTAATACAAGTACTGTAGTGCAATCTCTTTATCATGAAAGCTGAACCTACAAATGTAGATATATGTACAAAAAAAACCCCTGCATTCAAAAACAAAACAATGTAAAAGAGCCTACAAGTTTTTAGAGCCTACAAGTCCAATCAGTCCTACTTCTTGTTCAGCCAATTGCTCAGACAAACCAGTTTGTTTACATTTCCAGCTTCTAGTTTACAATGTCACCTGAAAATGAGAACAGGCGTTTGCATGGCACTGGTGTAGCCTGCGTTGCAAGATATTTACATGCCAGGTGCGCTAAAGATTCATATGTCCCTTGATGCTTCAACCACCATTCCAGAGGACATGCTACCATGCTGATGATGGGTTCTGCTTGATAACGATCCAAAGCAGTGCAGACCGATGATGATCATCATTTCATCATCTGAGTCAGATGCCACCAGCACAAGGTTGATTTTCTTTTTTGATGGTTCGGGTTCTGTAGTTTCCACATCGGAGTGTTTGCTCTTTTAAGACTTCTGAAAGCATGCTCCACACCTCATCCTTCTCAGATTTTGGAAAGCACTTCAGATTCTTAAATCTTGGGTTGAGTGCTATAGCTATCTTTTAGATATTTTACGTTGGTAACTTCTTTGCATTTTGTCAAATTTGCAGTGAAAGTGTTCTTAAAACAAGCAGCATGTGCTGGGATATTATCCGAGATTGCTATAACATAAAATATATGGCAGAAGGCAGGTAAAACAGAGCAGGAGACATACAATTCTCTCCGAAGAAGTTCAGTCACAAATTTAATTAACACTTTTTTTTTTTTAATGAGCGTCATCAGCGTGGAAGCATGTCCTCTGGAACGATGGCTGAAGCATGAAGAGCAGGACCAGTTCTAGGCACCAGGAAACCAGGCACGTGCTTGGGGCGGCACATGTCCGGGGTGGCATTCTGGCCACTTTTTTTTTTTTTTTGCTCAGGCGGCATTCCGACGCTTGGGGTGGCAAAAAATCTAGAGCCGGCCCTGATGAAGAATCTTTAGCGTATCTGGCACATATATATCTTGCGACACAGGCTACAATGGTGCCATGCGAATGCCTGTTCTCGCTTTCAGCTGACATTGTAATTAAGAAGCGGGCAGCATTATCTCCGGTAAATGTAAACAAGCTTGTTTGTCTTAGCAATTCTCTGAACAAGAAGTAGGACTGAGTGGACTTGTAGGCTCTAAAATTTTACATTGTTTTGTTTTTGAGTGAAGTTATGTAACAAAAGAAGCTACATTTGTAAGTTGTACTTTCATGATAAAGAGATTGCACTATAGTACTTGTATGAGATGAATTGAAAAATACTATTTCTTTTGTTTATAATTTTTAAAGTGCAAATTTTTGTAATAAAAAAATATAAATTGAGCACTGTACACTTCATACTGTGTTTCAACAGAAATCGATATATTTGAAAAAGTACAAAAACATGACAAAATATTAAATTTCAGTTGGTATTCTATTGTTTAACAGTGCGATTAATCACGATTATTTTTTAAATTATTTTTGAGTTAATCGCATGAGTTAACTGCGATTAATCGACAGTCCTATAATAAATATAAAAATTTAAGAAGGCAAGTTTTGCTATTTAATTGCTTTAATAAATATGTATAAATCTAGTGTATCCACCTGGTTAGCAAAAAATAGTACCAAATTTAGTTTAAAGGCTATATCTAGTTGCAAATAAATGTATTTTAATGATTATCAACCAATGAGAATCAATGTTTCTTTAGGAAAATAAAAAGGACGAATATGAAACATTAAAATTAATTACTTTAATTGCTTTGATTAAATCAGTCCACCCTGCCACATAGGATATTCCCTTAAGGCAAATGGGACAACCAGTTGCCAATGTTCAATTTGTAGCATCTGTCAAAGAAACTAATAGAACATTAGGAAAGGGTTTGATAATAAAACAGTAAATATCATAATGCCACTATAAAATTCATGTTTTGCTGACACCTTGAATACTGTGTGCAGTTCTGGTTGCCCCATCTCAAAAAAAAAAAAATATTGGAAATGGAAAAGGTTCAGAGAAGGGCAACAAAAATGATTGTGGGTATAGAACAGCTTTCATATGAGGAGAGATTAAAAAGACTGGGCCTATTCAGGTTGGAAAAGAGATGACTAGGGGGTGCATGATAGAATTCTATAAAATTTGTGAATGGTATGAAGAAAGTGAAGAAAGAAATGTTTTATTTACCCCTTCACAGCACAAGAACTAGGGGGTCACCAAATAAAATTAATGAGCAGCAGGTTTAAAACAACAAAAGGAAGTACTTCACACAGTGCACAGTCAACCTGTGGAACTCATTGCCAGGGGATGTTCTGAAGGCCGAAAGTATAACTGGATTCAAAAAAGAACTAGATAAGTGATGGAGGATAAGTCCATCAATGGCTATTACACAAGATGGTCAGAGATGCAACCCCAATGCTCTGGGTGTCCCTAAGCCTCTCACTTCCAGATGTTGGGACTGGACGATTGCCCTGTTCTTTTAATTCCCTCTGAAGCACCTGGCGTTGGCCACTGTTGGAAGACAGGATACTGGGCTAAATGAACCATTGGTCTGACCCAGTATGGGTCTTATACACTGCTCCAGCAATGGCTTGCATTCCTTCTTTCTCAGTCACTTGGAAACTGGATACATTCCAGGGGCTCGGAAGTCAGAATATTGAGTGCACGTTGTGGGATTTTAGGTTCAAGATGGAATAATCTTGACAGATAAGGGGTTGGGGGAGGTCTGAACTAAGTGTTCAAAGTTGTGGGATCAACATTTAGGAGCGTGGGATCTCTCCCTGTCTTTCATGTGGTGGTTGTTTGTTTTTTGTTTTTTAACCACAGATTTGCCTGTCCATAACCTGGTGTTAAGGAATGAATCTCTCCGTTGCTGGAGCAACATCCCATTTATCACCATGCCCCTCAGTCGTACACATGGCAAGTCATTTGCACATCGCAGTGAGCTGAAGCATGCTAAAAGGATTGTGGTGAAACTGGGTAGTGCTGTTGTGACTCGAGGGGATGAGTGTGGATTGGCTCTTGGGCGGTTGGCATCTATTGTTGAGCAGGTAACTTTATGGCTAAAGAAACCTAGTGCTCTTGCAAAATGGCTAGTCAATGTCTCCTTAAAGTTTATATATTTAAACTTAGCAGGAGACTTTAACTGCTGCTTTTATCATCATGTGGCAAAACTGAGCTGTATGCAAAGGGGGAAGATGTAGTGAGGGAGACATGTGGCCTAATATACGTAGAGTGGTGCAAGAGGAGAACCTGCAGTATGCAGAAATAAACCTAATGGGAGTTCCTGCCTTCAGCTGGAGGAGGAAGGGCCATCAGGGAATGGGGGAGAACATTTTGTCCTGGGATGAAGTTGGAAGTGAGTATCTCTTGTTGCCACTTCTTTTGTTGAAAAATACCTGGGGAGTATAATCCCAGTGAATAATTTTCTATCGGGGCTTCACTGCTGATGTTTACATTGTGCTGTCTGACACCTGGATTACACAGTAACTGGCACTTGATGCATATGAATGTATGATATTGTTAAATAAAACTCATCCATATCCGGTTAAAATTCTGGTTAACAAACTCTGCCAGTTGGCATCTAGTGAGTTGGTCCTCCTTCTGCTACATTGATGACTCTTATCCTAACAGGCTCTCTTCCCAGAAGGCTGCAGTGCTTTGTGAATCCATCCCCTTTTTCAGTGCCTCACCCACTTGGCTTTTCATTCTAGTGACATGAGTTTAGTTTACATCTTCCCCTCAAAAAAGCTTAACGTTAAAATGCAGTTACTTGGATTTATGTTGGGGATGCTTATGAAGATTGTGGAAGATTCCCATGGTCTGTTCTGAAGACTTGAGAGCAGAGTTTCTCCCCAGTGGCCTGTGCGATACTTCTCCTTACCCATGAGCAGATGTGATATACTGGGTAACCCCACAAACCAGTCTGAGAGAAATATTCCCACAAGGTAATCTTAGCAAAAGGAAGGTAATAAGATAGACCCAAGAGGCAATTGGGTAGGAAGGCAGCACTAACATTTCAGTATCTGTACTAGAGTTCATGTACCAGTGAGGAGTAATGTCTTCTGTGTCCCTTGGATATGTGCATGTTTCCCTTTGGAAAAGCCTCTGAAGGCCTCTTATTTTACATGCACTAGGAATGGATGGGATCCATACAGTAATTTGCTTGTGTTGCCTGAAATGAAACAGAAACCTAACTGTAGAGGAACAGATCTAGCGTATACTTGATGGATGTGTACAAAACCTTGTTGCATCAATGAAGTATATGGTACTTGATGTGTGAAAGGAACTATGAAGCCAGGTGCTGAGAGGTGGAAGGGGCAAAACATGAAGTCTTTGCATGGCATAAGAGAAGACCGATTCTCTACATCTCGGATGTAGCGTTGCTGTTTAAATATGAGCTGTGGGCATGGATGGTCAATAAGTCTGGCAATAGGATATGGGCTGCTTGCCTCTAGTCTCTGCTTAAAATCACACCAGCTCTGATGGTGGACAGAGTGGCTGCCATCTGATGCCTGTCCTGTGGCTTGATTAGTCCAGGTGCTTACATTAGAAAAATAGCTACCATGATGGGGTCAAGTATAGCAAGGGCCATACAAGTTCTCTCCTAGGTGCGGGGCATCTTAAATTGTTACTTCCTTACTGTATATGTTCTTTAGATAAGCAGAAGACTTCAGTCTCCAGGAATTGATGAGGCACAAAAAGCTCTTAAAATGTACAAAGAGGGAGAATGGAATCAGTAAGCTTGGGTCTTTCCTGCTCTAGGGCCTGATCTTTGATTCTCCACACCTGTAGGTATCAATGCTGCAGAATCAGGGTCGGGAAATGATGATAGTCACCAGTGGTGCTGTGGCTTTTGGAAAACAGCGATTGCGCCATGAGATCCTGCTTTCTCAAAGTGTGAGACAGGCCCTGCATTCAGGACAGAACCAGCTAAAGGACATGGTGAGTGGCTGAGGTAAACATCTGCTCTTCTATTAGATGTTGGGCTGAGTCAGCTTGTATCCCTTCCTATCAGTTGGCTGACAGCGATGTTCTCTAATCTTTGAAGGCTATTCCAGTCTTGGAGGCACGAGCCTGTGCAGCAGCTGGACAGAGTGGACTGATGGCTCTCTATGAGGCCATGTTTACACAGTACAGCATTTGTGCAGCTCAGGTAAGGGACTGCGCTTTCCCCTGCCCTTGCCCTTGTCTGTGAATTGATACTTCAGTCCATCTTTTGGAACCAGTCTTATTAATTCTAGAAGGACCTGTTCAATTCTATTCACTCTCTTCCTAGATTTCCATTGTAATTCCATTTCTGAGAGGTTTAGAACTTGATTTGAATGCTATCCCACAAAGGAAATTGTTCTGGTAAATATCACTTAAATAAATGTTATGTTCTGATTAAAGAAAAAACACATTTTTTGGCTGGCTTTGGACACTTTTTTAAACAATTGTGTATCCCAGACCACCTGGTTGGTGGCCCTACGATAGGCCAAAGAGATGGGGCTGAGGATCAGGAATGAAGGTCTGAGGACTGAAAACTAGGGTTGTCAATTAATCGCAGTTAACTCAAGCAATTAATGCAAAAATAATTAACTAGATTTAAAAAAGTCAATTCATTGCTGTTTTAATCGCATTGTTAATAATAGAATACCAATTATAAATATTTTTCATGTTTTTCTACATTTTCAAATATATTGGTTTCAATTACAACACAATAGAAAGTGTACAGTGCTCACTTTATTACTTTTTATTATAAATATGTGCACTGTAAAAAGATAGTATTTTTCAATTCACCTCATACAAGCACTGTAGTGCAATCTGTTTATCGTGAAAGTGCAATTTACAAATGTAGAATTATTATTAGGTTTGTCAGTTAATCGCAGTTAATACATGCGATTAACCCTCGTTTAAAAAAAAAAAGGTATTATTTTGTTGAGTTAATCACACACCTCTGGAGATAGGACTCTGTAGCGGCCGGGCAGGGAGGGAGGCACAGGCTGTGGCAGCAAGCAGGAGGTGGCCGGGGACAAGCCTCTGTAATATCCAGACCAGATGCTCGGATTACTGAAATGCTTCGGAGCCAGTCTCACGCCCCATCCCCCGCGATAACTGCTGCTGCTGCTCCTGCTTCCTCCCCCCACCCTGCACCCATGGAGCTGCCTGGGCTAAGCTGCTCTAGACTGGGAGCCTGCCTCTTGTCTGCTGTGCAGAGCGGGGGTAAGAGAGGCTGATGTTGGGGTGTCTCCCTTTCCCACCTGTGTACCTACTCGCCGCTGAGCTAGAGTCAGGGAATGGGGAGCCTGTCAGCTGGTGCTGTTTCAGGAGCCATTGTTGCCAATGGCAGCTACTGTTGGCTGAAAAAGCATTCAGGCTCCTGAGTGCTCTGCTTAAAGAGACAGTGCTCCCCCAGCACACATACCACACACACATTTGTCGTCCTTCAGCACACTCAATCGCGCGCTCTCTCTCTCTCTCCCTCCCCCCCACTGCCCATCCCACACACACCCACATCAAACCAAAATCTGAAATGGTGCCTGTAGTGAACCAGGAGCCACCAGAGGACTCTGGCAAGATGTAGCCCCCATGCGATAGCACAGAGCCCATCTTGAGCCGCATGCCAAGTGCTAGGCACCACGAGCTGCAGCAGAAGTAAGGGTGGCAATACACCATATACAATGTCACCCTTACTTCTGATTGACTGAACAGGAAGTAGGACTAAGTGGTCTTGTAGACACTAAAGTTTGACATTGTTATATTTTTGTGTGCAGGGCAGGTATGTAAAAAAAATTCTACATTTGTAAGTTGCACTTTCACGATAAACAGATTCTACTACAGTACTTGTATGAAATGAATTGAAAAATATTATTTTTTATTTTTTTAGTACAAATATTTATTATCAAAAATAAGTGAACACTGTACACTTTGCATTCTGTTGTAATTGAAATCAATATATTTAAAATAGAAACTATCCAAAAATATTTAAATAAATGATATTCTATTATTTAACAGTGTGATTAAAACTGCAATTAGTTGCAACTATTTTTTAATGTCTTGATTAATTGCAATTCATTTTTTTAATCATTTGACTGTAAACAAAATTAGAACTGTCAGGTTGAATATAAAGCTCACGAGAGAGAGAGAAATGTAAAAAGTGAGTCCTCAAATGTGGAGACTCTGTTCATTAAAATCTCTTCGGTTCCATATTGTATACACTTAGCCATGAGCTTTTTTTTTTTTTTTTTAAACTCATGTTATAGCATTATTGTTTGAATTGCTGTACTCAGGTACTTGGTGAAGATCTTGCTATGAAGTACAATTATACTCTGCCTATATAAACATCTGTCTTGAGTTTTATACCACAGCTATCCCCATGGTACCTGAGAACCTAATGTCACCTTCTCTCTCTGTAGACCAGCTCCCTGTATGTGTTCCATCATACAATATCTACTGAATTCACTGGTTAAAATATACTTATCTTTGCACTGTCTTGAATATGAACACAACTGTCACATTGTATATTTACAAGGATTAAATTAAGCTCCTTTTAAAATCATTGGATTCCTAAATTAAAATTCCAAAAACTGCTCCAATGTCTCACAGTGGATTCAGTTGTACTCAGTTCTCATAAGCACCCAATGTCAAAATAGAGATGGGGAAAAATCACTTCCACAGGTCATCGATAACTCCCATCCCCTTCTTTACTCGGCTGCCTCACTACATGTCTGAAAGAAAAGTTGTTTTTTTGCAGCATGTCCAGAAGGTCATGGAGCTAGGTTCTGGCAGACCAAGGGGGAAGTGAATTTCAGAGCTGAAGGGACATTGGAGAATAAATAACCCACCAGCTTTACCTTCCTGTTCAGAGGAAGGAAGCTCTAAATTAAGCTTCTCTGTTTGTTGTATTTGTGGAGATATTGTATGGGAAGAAAGGGGATGTCTCAAATAATCTGATCCCAAATGGTCTTGGGGCTTTAAGTCATAACCAGAACCTGCATGTGAGTTTCTCAGATTGTTTCATAGAAACTTAGCCAGCCCATGTTCTGATTTCTTGGGGAAAGGACTATTGGGAGATAGCTGTGTATGTCTCATATTCTACAATAAAGAGTGGTCCAAAGAATTAAATTTCTCAACTATTCTCTGCACACTTTAACTAACCCCTCTTGCTGTTATGGTGGTCTAGAGAGCCTTGACCGATCTATTGTGGATGTCTCTTTACTTGCACACTTGGTGGCTGCAGATCAAATTCTTGTTCAGAGTCTTTCTCCTTTTCAGATTTTAGTCACCAATTTGGATTTCCATGATGAACAGAAGCGTCGGAATTTAAATGGGACATTGCATGAGCTGCTGCGGATGAACATTGTCCCTATTATTAACACCAATGATGCTGTTGTTCCACCTCCAGAACCAAACAGTGATCTTCAGGGGGTAAATGTGGGTAAAGTATTGCAGTGGGTGGATCCTGCTATTGGACCTGCTAGAGCATGAATGCATGACTCACTAACACTCTAATAACCTGGATATCCTGGAGTGACCAACAGGGGAAATGGAAAATGTAAGAACAGAAAAAACACAGTGATGCTGGGAGCTGAAAGTCCATACAATTAAGCGGAATGGTATGGACAGAGGAATTAGGGAATGGGTACTGACATGGCTTGCTTTTGACAAGGTGCATTGATTTGGATGGGGAGCAGACACTAGCATGGCTTGCTTTTGGCAGAGCACAGACTGATTTGGATAGGATATTACTACTTGTTTACTGAATGGTAACATTGTTCTCGACTCCATACAAAGATTCCACCCCATAGAGCACACAGCATAATATGGACAAAGCAGTGCAGAGGGGCGTGGTAGTACTGATACTTGTTCACTGTAGGGCGCAGTCAGTGTTTGCTAGCTTCTCTCTCCTGCTGGTGTTGCTGACCTCTTTATGTATTTCAGGTTATTAGCGTTAAGGATAACGATAGTCTGGCAGCACGATTGGCTGTAGAAATGAAGACTGATCTCCTGATTGTTCTCTCCGATGTAGAAGGTATGTAACTTACTCCTTTGCCTGTGATTAAATCAACAATTTCTACCCTGTGACATGGTGCTGGGCAAAGGGTTGCAGATTCAGCTCTCTGTCACGCCTGCTCCTCGTTAGGGGAACAAATTAGAGTGGGCAGGAGGTAACCTGGCCCTAATTGGGGAGGCAGAGACAGCTGCTACCTAAGTAGCCTGGGGCTGCATAAAAGCCTCAGGGGAAGGAAGCCAGGGGAGAGCAGGAGGAAAGAGGAAAAAGCAGGGAATGGAAGCAGGGAGGTAGCTCTCCCCTGCCTGCAGATGGTGAAGGGTTACTTGTACATGGTGCAACAGTGGTGGGAACAAACCTGAGAATAAAGCGCACCAGTGGTTAAAAAGCCACGGTCTCGGAGTGACTTTGTGAGCCTAGCAGAGGCAAAAGCTAAGGGGGTCCTGCCACACTCTGCTATATACCCCCATAAAACCAAAAACCAGTGACAAACATGTCTAAGATCAATTCATTCACTTTACTTGTATGTTGTATATTTTTCCATTTTTTTTTTTTTTTTTTTTTTGGTCTGTATATGGTCTCCTTTAGAGTGTAATCTCTTCAGAACTAGGACAAAAACTTCTTCTCTCTGCAGCAAGAGCTGCAAAATAAATTTGGGCACTGGAGAAATAGCAATTTTTGGCAAAAGGTTGTTTTCCCCTTCAGGTCACAAGGATAGTGGGGGCAACCTACATTCTAATTTTGTAACTCTCTGAAACAAAGCAATCAAATGTGCTAAGACATTTTTAGTAAGCCCCCGCTGCTGTCTGTCATTCATCATTCCATTATCCTGTAGAGGTTTAGTGATTTCTCTGAATATTCCATTATTTTAAATGGGATAGAAGTTACTCCTGCATGGCTGTAATTGCCAAGTTTAGATGCTTGTGCACTTTTGGCCCCCCCCGTGCTGTCTACGTGTTCAGAAGCAGCTGAAGATTCAATGGCAACGCTGATATAGCAGGGTCCGCTGTATGCTTTTATATAGTTCATATTTTAATGCCATCCTTGGACTCTTGCACCTCATGCAAGGTAGATTCTCTTCTAGTCTAAGAGTTTTACCACAGTGACAAGTTGCAGTGTATACTCTGTGATCCTAGCATTGCAGAAGCTGGAGCCACAACAGCTTCCTAATTCATGCTGAACCAACTGCCTGACTCTTTGGTCATTAGCCACTCTTCACATCATCCATTCAGAATGTGGGAGTGTGATAAAGTCAGGCTGGGAGCTGCCAGAGAATGGTGGAGGCAGGTATGTTAGCCCTAGAATGATGAAGGCCCTTTTTCCTACAAGCTGAGAAGGAGTTCCCTCAGGTCAGTTATAGACATCTGAGTCCAATTAAACACTGCCTGAGATCTTTAAAAGTCCTTGATCTGGTTAGAAAGGGGGAGGAGAGACAAGCTGTTGCAGGGCTAGTGGCAGCAGGAAGATGGGCTTCTCCAGGGTGAGAGGATGCTCTCCTCCCTCAAGGGGGAAACCCCCAAAGCTGAGTGCCTGTTTAGGGGAAAGACTGACACCCTGGGGATAACAGCACCCAAGCAAAGGGGCAGGGAAAGGTATCCTTTTATTTTGTGTTTGTAAATTTGGTTTCTTTTTTGTTTGCTGGAGGAACCCTCTTGGGCCTGTCCTGAGGCCTGCCTTGAAAGTACTTGTGATGAGTTGCCCCCCTTTTGGGTGCCACCTTATGTACTGGGGTACCACTGAGCCTGCCTGTTCCACCAACCTGGGCTCCCACACCCTGTCCTGCCAAGCCAGGCCCTCAAACCTCCTATAGCACAAACACAGGTAGGGACACACCCAGCTGCAGAAAGACAGAAATGGAAATCAGTACTGCATGGGAAGGCTTTCAACTAAGGAATTGCCTAGCACTCAAGTGCACTCCCGCTCTGGAGAGTAAACCCCAAATTGTCTTGTGTTGTGCTTCACCAAGAACTGTACTGTGTAAGCTAATTGAAAGTTGCCCTCTCCCTCATTGTGGAGAGAGAGATGCACAACTTTTTGTATTACACAAACTGGGTTTAAAACAAAAATACATTTATTAAGTACAAGAGGTAGATTTTTTTTTTTCCATAGATTCATAGATACTAAGGTTAGAAGGGATCATTATGATCATCTAGTCCAACCTCCTGCACAACGCAGGCCACAGAATCTCACCCACCCACTCCTACGAAAAACCTCTTATCTATGTCTGAGCTATTGAAGTCCTCAAATCGTGGTTTAAAGACTTCAAGGAGCAGAGAATCCTCCATCAAGTGACCCGTGCCCCGTGCTACAGAGGAAGGCGAAAAACTTCCAGGGCCTCTTCCAATCTGCCCTGGAGGAAAATTCCTTCCTGACCCCAAATATGGCGATCAGCTAAACCCTGAGCATATGGGCAAGATTCACTAGTCAGATACCCAGGAAAGAATTTTCTGTAGTAACTCAGCTCCCACCCCATCTAACATCCCATCACAGGCCATTGGGCCTATCTATCATGAATAGTTAAAGATCAATTAATTACCAAAATCATGTTATCCCATCATACCATCGCCTCCATAAACTTATCGAGTTTAATCTTAAAGCTAGGTCTTTTGCCCCCACTGCTTCCCTTGGAAGGCTATTCCAAAACTTCACTCCTCTGATGGTTAGAAACCTTCGTCTAATTTCAAGTTTAAACTTCCCAATGACCAGTTTATATCCATTTGTTCTTCTGTCCACATTGGTACTGAGCTTAAATAATTTTAAGTGATTATAAGGGATAGCCAACAGATCAAAGCAGATTACCTTAGTAAATAAACAAAAACCACAAACTGATCTTAACACACTAGATAGGTTAGATATAAATTAGCAAATTTTCACTGTGAGTGATAAACAAGTTGGCAGACTCTTAAGTCGCAAGTTGCCTTGGCTTTCCCAGGTTTTGATACACAGGCTAAAGATCCTTCTAACCTGGGACCTTCACTTCCCACAGTTCAGTCCTTGCCCCTCAGGTGTTTCCAGGTGTGTTGTTGCAGGGAGAGAGAGGTCACCCCATGATGTCATTGTCCCCCTTTATATGATCTTCCCACTTGATGGAAAGCTTTTTCGCTGTGATCTGGGTCAAACAGTTCCTGTTGTGCAGTGCTGTCTCTGTGAAGTTTCTATTGTGCACAGTCCCTGGGGTAATCCTTGTGCCTGTGTGCATTTCCTCAATAAGCCATTAGCATTGATTGGCATTTTTACTGTTGTACCTGAAAGGCTGCTTGTGGGTGCTTTCAACCTCACAACATGTTTCAGTAACACATACATAGCAAACTTCGTAACTTCACATACAACAATAACGCATGCAATCCAATGAAGTATTAATGTCTAGCAGATCAAGACTTCTAGAATGATACCTCACAAGACGTACTTTGTACAATACATATCCTAATTACATGACATTGGTGAATATTGGCGTGTCAGGGTGTGTCAGTACTGATAAGAGAATGCAGAGGGGGAAGACAAACACTGTCTAGGGTGGGGCTGATTTTTGTCCAGGCCCCACCACTGCCAGAGGGGAAAGTGAAAAATCCAGTGAGACAGAGGAGGTGCCTTGCCACATGTGGTGTCTGGAGTGGGATAGTTGGCACAATGGACCATCCCAGGGCAAGGTGAATCATCCCAAAAATGTACAACGTAGTGAGGGTGCTGGTGTAGGCCATGGCAGCGCAACAAGAGGCTATCAGGGTCCAGATGGCCACTCAGCAGGAGTCAGTATGGCTACAGCAGAAAACAAATCAACTGCTGATGAGCCAGGTAACCCAGGATTGAGCCATCCTGCAGGAGGTCGTGAACCTGCTGAAGGCTCTGACTGCTCTGATTCATGGCCATGATGGGACTCGGTCCCTAACGGTCAGAAGTTACCTACCAAACATGACTATGGAAGATGACATGGAGGCATATCTTTTCACCTTGGAAAAAACAGCCCTTCAGAAGGCCTGACCACAAGACCAGTGAGCCAGTATCCTTGTCCCTTTCCTGTGTGGGGAAGCCCAGAAGGCCTACTAGGACATGGCAGCAGAAGCTGCTACAGATTACACCCAACTGAAGGTTGAGGTCCTGGTGAGGTCTGGGATGATGACAACTACAAAGGCCCAGGGGTTCCATGACTGGAGGTACCAGGACAGCAAAGCACTGAGGTCACAACTGTTCGACCTGATTCATCTAATTCGGAAATGGCTGTGCCCCGAGATCCACAACATGGAGAAGATTATAGAAGTCTTAGTGTTGGATGGGTTCATGAGAGGACTACCATCAGACCTAAGAGGATGGGTTAGCCAGAATGACCGTTTCTGTTACGAAGATTTGGTTGCACTTGTAAAGAGGCATTTTAATGGTCAGGAAACTTTCTCAGACTACCGGGGAAGAGATGCAGTGGATCAAGAGGCGAGTGCCCATCCTGAAGGCCCAGACTCCTGAAGGGTCAGGCAGAACTGGGTTGGGGAGTAAGAATGCTGGAGAGCGGCCTGAGGCTGCGAAGGGACTTGGGGAGAGAGGGTCATGGGGTAAGAACCAATAGCTCAAAGAACAGAGGGATGCCCCAAGCTGTGTATAGATGTTGTGCTTGTGGGAAACTAGGGCATATAGCAGCCCAATGTCCTAACATTGAGGAGCCTATGCAATGCAGTCTGGGTGATTGATCAGGCCACATGGGTCTTTACAATCTCATGGGAGTCATGATGACCCCACATAGATGCACACAGCCAGTTAGGATGAATGGCATAGAGACCGTTGCATTAGTGAATCCAGAAGTGCCATCATGCTGGTGTTGGGGGAAACCTAGTGGGGCAGAACAGCTGTCTATGGCCAAATACACAGGTTATTCCTGTGCATGTGGGGCTGTCAGTTACTATCTGACCATCCCTGTACAAATTGATGTTCAGGGGAACGTCACAAGGGTGAATGTCGGGGATGGTCTGTAAGCTCCCATATGTGATCCTCATAAGATGAGACTTCCCAGGGTTTGGAAACTTAGTCCTAGTGGATGAGTTGGGAAGGTAGCGACCCCAGCATTGATACTGTAGCAAGCCCTCCTAATTTTCTCTAAATTATCCTAGGACATGTTCTCTGCAGCAGAGAAGCCCTGGAAAACTAGGCAGTAAAGAAGGATGGACAAAAGATTGGGGGATCAGGATCTTGGCCCAGAACCAAAGGGCCGTCCAGCAGGCAGGAGGGTGACTCAGATAGTTGATGAACCGGAAGCTGGACCCAGTTCCATGGCGACCAATCCTGTGTGTAAAACAGAAATAGGTCACCTTGAATTTGAACATATTGGGCCCTCATTTAAGAATTTTGGGTAGGACCAAGCCAATGAGCCACTGTACCACAATATTAGAAAAGAGGTAGTTGAGGTGAATAGAATTCCGATGAAGGGGAAAGCCAAAGGCTGAGGGCCTAGAGTGGTCCGAAGAGCAAGAAGTGGAGCAGCTCCTGGTACCTCGAAGGCACCAGAGGGCAATGTTGGACCTAGCCCATAGTCATTTGTTCGGAGGACATCTAGGGGTAGATAAGACCCTTAATCAAATCCTGCGGAGGCTCTTTTGGCCAAGAGTTTGTATGGAGGTTCGATATCGCGCCTCCTGCCCGGAATGCCAATTACATGGCCCATAACTGCACTTAAGGGCCTCTTTAGTACCTCTACCAATTATTGAAGGCCCGTTTGAGAGGATAGACGTGGATCTGATAGGCCCATTGGAGAAGTCAGCCAGGGCTCTTCAGAGTGTGCTGCTTGTTCTGGATTATGCCACCTGATCATAGAATCATAGAATCATAGAATATCAGGGTTGGAAGGGACCCCAGAAGGTCATCTAGTCCAACCCCCTGCTCAAAGCAGGACCAAGTCCCAGTTAAATCATCCCAGCCAGGGCTTTGTCAAGCCTGACCTTAAAAACCTCTAAGGAAGGAGATTCTACCACCTCCCTAGGTAACGCATTCCAGTGTTTCACCACCCTCTTAGTGAAAAAGTTTTTCCTAATATCCAATCTAAACCTCCCCCATTGCAACTTGAGACCATTACTCCTCGTTCTGTCATCTGCTACCATTGAGAACAGTCTAGAGCCATCCTCTTTGAAACCCCCTTTCAGGTAGTTGAAAGCAGCTATCAAATCCCCCCTCATTCTTCTCTTCTGCAGACTAAACAATCCCAGCTCCCTCAGCCTCTCCTCATAAGTCATGTGCTCTAGACCCCTAATCATTTTTGTTGCCCTTCGTTGTACTCTTTCCAATTTATCCACATCCTTCCTGTAGTGTGGGGCCCAAAACTGGACACAGTACTCCAGATGAGGCCTCACCAGTGTCGAATAGAGGGGAACGATCACGTCCCTCGATCTGCTCGCTATGCCCCTACTTATACATCCCAAAATGCCATTGGCCTTCTTGGCAACAAGGGCACACTGCTGACTCATATCCAGCTTCTCGTCCACTGTCACCCCTAGGTCCTTTTCCGCAGAACTGCTGCCGAGCCATTCGGTCCCTAGTCTGTAGCGGTGCATTGGATTCTTCCATCCTAAGTGCAGGACCCTGCACTTATCCTTATTGAACCTCATTAGATTTCTTTTGGCCCAATCTTCCAATTTGTCTAGGTCCTTCTGTATCCTATCCCTCCCCTCCAGCGTATCTACCACTCCTCCCAGTTTAGTATCATCCGCAAATTTGCTGAGAGTGCAATCCACACCATCCTCCAGATCATTTATGAAGATATTGAACAAAACGGGCCCCAGGACCGACCCCTGGGGCACTCCACTTGACACCGGCTGCCAACTAGACATGGAGCCATTGATCACTACCCGTTGAGCCCGACAATCTAGCCAGCTTTCTACCCACCTTATAGTGCATTCATCCAGCCCATACTTCCTTAACTTGCTGACAAGAATGCTGTGGGAGACCGTGTCAAAAGCTTTGCTAAAGTCAAGAAACAATACATCCACTGCTTTCCCTTCATCCACAGAACCAGTAATCTCATCATAAAAGGCGATTAGATTAGTCAGGCATGACCTTCCCTTGGTGAATCCATGCTGACTGTTCCTGATCACTTTCCTCTCCTCTAAGTGCTTCAGGATTGATTCTTTGAGGACCTGCTCCATGATTTTTCCAGGGACTGAGGTGAGGCTGACTGGCCTGTAGTTCCCAGGATCCTCCTTCTTCCCTTTTTTAAAGATGGGCACTACATTAGCCTTTTTCCAGTCATCCGGGACTTCCCCCGTTCGCCACGAGTTTTCAAAGATAATGGCCAAGGGCTCTGCAATCACAGCCGCCAATTCCTTCAGCACTCTCGGATGCAATTCGTCCGGCCCCATGGACTTGTGCACGTCCAGCTTTTCTAAATAGTCCCTAACCACCTCTATCTCTACAGAGGGCTGGCCATCTCTTCCCCATTTTGTGTTGCCCAGCACAGCAGTGTGGGAGCTGACCTTGTTAGTGAAAACAGAGGCAAAAAAAGCATTGAGTACATTAGCTTTTTCCACATCCTCTGTCACTAGCTTGCCTCCCTCATTCAGTAAGGGGCCCACACTTTCCTTGGCTTTCTTCTTGTTGCCAACATACCTGAAGAAACCCTTCTTGTTACTCTTGACATCTCTTGCTAGCTGCAGCTCCAGGTGCGATTTGGCCCTCCTGATATCTTTCCTACATGCCGAGCAATATTTTTATACTCTTCCCTGGTCATATGTCCAACCTTCCACTTCTTGTAAGCTTCTTTTTTATGTTTAAGATCCGCTAGGATTTCACCATTAAGCCAAGCTGGTCGCCTGCCATATTTACTATTCTTTCGACTCATCGGGATGGTTTGTCCCTGTAACCTCAACAGGGATTCCTTGAAATACAGCCAGCTCTCCTGGACTCCCTTCCCTTTCATGTTAGTCCCCCAGGGGATCCTGGCCATCTGTTCCCTGAGGGAGTCAAAGTCTGCTTTCCTGAAGTCCAGGGTCCGTATCCTGCTGCTTACCTTTCTTCCCTGCGTCAGGATCCTGAACTCAACCAACTCATGGTCACTGCCTCCCAGATTCCCATCCACTTTTGCTTCCCCCACTAATTCTACCCGGTTTGTGAGCAGCAGGTCAAGAAAAGCGCTCCCCCTAGTTGGCTCCCCTAGCACTTGCACCAGGAAATTGTCCCCTACGCTTTCCAAAAACTTCCTGGATTGTCTATGCACCGCTGTATTGCTCTCCCAGCAGATATCAGGAAAATATGATATGCAAAAGCTGCCCCCCTATGAAACAGCATGTCCATGACGATAGCAAAGGAGTTGATTCAAATTTTCTCTAGGGTACGGATACCCAAAGAGATCTTGACAGATCAAGGAACCCCTATGTGTCAAAACTGATGAAGGATCTGTGTACGATGCTCCACATACAGGTCCTATAAAGCTCAGTCTACTGTCCACAGTCTGACGGTCTCATTGAATGCTTTAATAGGACACTGAAGAACATGTTATGAAAAGTGGTGGGCAGGGACAGGAAAATTGGGATACTTTACTACCTTACCTAATGTTTGCAAGAAGGAAAGTTTCCCAGATTTCCACAGTGTTCCCCCTTCGAGCTGCTATATGGTGGTCATCCCCATGGCATAGAGGACATTGCCAAGGAGGGCTGGGAAGAACAGCTTAACCAGGGGAGAAATACAGTCATAGAATATTAGAATTGGAAGAGACCTCAGGAGGTCATCTAGTCCAATCCCCAGCTCAAAGCAGGGCCAACAGCAACTAAATCATCCCAGGCAGGGCTTTGTCAAACCAGGCCTTAAAAACCTCTAAGGAAGGAGATTCCACCACCTCCCTAGGTAACCCATTCCTGTGCTTCACCATCCTCCTGGTGAAATAGTGTTTCCTAATATCCAACCTAGACCTCCCCCAGTGCAACTTGAGATCATTGCTCCTTGTTCTGTCAAGTGCCATCACTGAGAACAGCTGAGCTTCATTCTCTTTGGAGCCCCCCTTCATGTAGTTGAAGGCTGCTATCAAATCCCCCCTCCCCCTTCTCTTCTGCTGACTAAATAAGCCCAGTTCCCTCAGCCTCTCCTCGTAAGTCATGTGCCCCAGGTTAACCATGGCCTCTGTAATTCCCACATCCAAGAGAGTTGGCTTTAGATAGCAAGTCCCTTGAGGAGTTGGATATTTTTCCATTCAGCCAGGCACATTTGTGGTTTCTGCAGCACAGGAAAGTTTTCACTCTCTACTGCCTCATTCAGCACTAAGGGACTGAGAACCAAAGAGGCTGGTTCTCTGTGTAGAAGTCTTAAATACAAGCTACCCTGCAAAGGAGCAAAGTGTGATTTCCTCACCTGGGATAAATTCCTCTGGACCAGTTGCAGGCTAAGGGATGATAAATGACAAAACATGCCTTATAGGCTGCACCTAGGGATTACTGGCAGTACAGCTCATAGACTGTAAAGCCAGAAGGGACCATCATGATCATCTAGTCTGACATCTTCCACATTGCAGGCCACAGAACCTCACCCATCCATTCTTGTAATAGACCCATAACCTTTGGCTGAGTTACTGAAGTCATCATATCATGATTAAAGACTTCAAGTTAGAGAATTCACCATTTATAGTAGCTTAAACCTTCAAGTGACCTGAACCCCACACTACAGAGGAAGGTGAAAAACCCCTAGCGGGTCTGCCAACCTGACCCAAGGTAAAATTCTTTCCCAACCACAAAAATAACATGACAGATTATGTTGCATAAGATTAAGATATGTGAAAAGTGTCCTACTATACAACTCTGTTTTAAAAAATACCATGGAAAACCTAGGTAAATAAATAGTGTTTGTACTTTCCTATACATGTGACATATGTCTGGAAGTTACACTTCAGCAATGAGAGAGACATTTAAAAAAAAAAAAAAAAGAAAATCAGTTTAGTGGGTTAAAAAAAGGTGTATCTGAGTACAGCACCTTTAGAACAACAACTGTGACACCCAAGTACTTTTAATATCTCCTATGCAATAGTTATACCATCCATTAAACAATGAAACTTACTCTTAAGTATATATAAAATATAATGAAATACTATGTTTTTGAGGGAACTGAATCAAATCAACTAGGTGCAATAAAATTTTAGGAAATATCATATTATGATAACCATTCTGCCCATGTATGTTTACTATATAAATATACATAAGTGAATAGACAAAATTTTTGTACACAATTGTAAAGTTAATGGAAAGGTGGTCCAGTGACATTACACACACACACGTGCAAAGTTTTCCAAACTTGTGTGCATCAAATTCCTAAAATTAAATTTAGTCAAGTAAATAAAAGTAGCCTGATTTTCAGAGGTGCTGGGCATTTCCAAATCCCACTGAAGTCAGCAGTATCTTTGAAAATAAGAAAGCATGCACTACACATCAATTTGAGACTAACAAAATATATATAATCTCTGGAAAAACAGTCTATTACCACAATATCTGATGACACGTCAATTACTCTCACTATTGAAGAAGCACTGACATTAATCTGAGAATGTTTTTATTGCAATCAATATAGGGGGCGGGGAGAGTGTCAACTCCTATAAGGCAAAAATAAGGGTTGATTTTTCTATTTTAAATAACCACAATCTAATTGCAACTCCCTAAATTCTGGGAGTAAACAGGTAGTTAAAACATTCTGCATCCAAGTTTGTGTGAAAGATTCTCTTTCATCACTACCACAATTTAAGAATTTTCTCATTTAATTATAATTTAGCTGTATTTATTTAAAGAAGTCAAATTAAAAGGTAAAGACAATCTGTTTCCATACTAATCTATCTCAAATTCCCCAGGCAACTGTTCTAATTGAAGTACAGTAGCCAAATAAATCCTATTATTTAGGTCAATGTCTGGGAGTTTATTGATGTTGTTGTTAAAACATTTATCATGTTGGGAAATCTATTTGCAGGAAGAATCCTTGGAATATAAATTTTAAAAATGCTATTGATTGCAAAACAAAAAAAAATCTACACAATTTTCCTCATACCACATGTACAATTAACACTTTAATTGCAATGTAAATAATTGGCTAATTAATCATAGCCATGACAGATACCATATAACAGTCTTCATGGCTGCAATTAGTGGTTTGCCAAGAGTTCCAAACAATAGAAGATCAGAATTAGGTTAGTGGCAATAAAAGATTGCAGGGCTGCATTGAGATCGTTAGGCCTTTAATGCAGCATGTGCCAAGAAATTTACCTCAACTGTCATGTACTAGCTCCAAGGAGCACTTTTTTCCTTTAAAAAGAATATTCTGGCCAAAGTATCCCAGAAGCAGTCTGCTGATTCCCCAGAAGAGGGCTCTATGGCTAGAGGTCAGACTCTGCACTGGCTGCTGAACCTCACCTTGGGTTCATCATGGAACTCGCATCACTGCTTTCTCTTTCCTATCCTTTTCTTTTCACTTTTCACTTTTAATCCATTCAGTTTCACTCCATAATCCCCCTCATGGGAAAATGCTGCAGGATGAAGTCCTTCTGCAGTGCAGGGTTGAAGGCATTCTCTACACATACCGTAGGGTTCTCTTCACCAGAATAAAAGATGTGTTGAGCAGGTGCTTTTCCCAGCCTGCTCCTAAAAGTCCACACCCACACAGGGGAGTCAAAACTTTCCCTTTTGGAGTTGCTTCATTATCAGAAATTAATTATAAAAATCAGTTCATACAGGTCCCCCAGACTTGTACCTTAGGGCTGCTGAATCACAACCTATGCCATCTCTCCAGAGCCACTCTTGCCTTCCTTGTACCCAGGTAGTGGAAGTCACCTCTGCGAAACAGCAGAACCCACAGAACTCTTTCCCTGCAAGATCAGTATTTGCTCACAGGGTCAGATGTTTTAGTCAAATGCAACCCCTAAGGATGGAGATTCCACCACCTCCCTAGGTAAACCATCCCAGTGCTTCACCACCCTCCTGGGGAAATAGTGTTTCCTAATATCCAACCTAAACCTCCCCCACTGCAACTTGAGACCATTGCTGCTGCTTCTGTCTTCTGCCTACGAGAACAGCCAAGCTCCATCCTCTTTGGAACTCCTTCAGGTAGTTGAAGACTGCTATCAAATCCCCCCTCACTCTTCTCTTCTGCAGAACCCCATTTTTCTCAGCCTCTCCTTGTTAGTCATGTGCCCCAGCCCCCTAATCATTTTTGTTGCCCTCCGCTGGACCTTCTCCAATATGTCCACATCCCTTCTGTAGTGGGGAGACCAAAACTGGATACAGTACTCTAGGTGTGGCCTCACCAGTGCCGAATAGAGGGAAATAATCACTTCCCTCAATCTACTGGCAATGCTTCTACTAATGCAGCCCAATATGCCGTTGCCCTTCTTGGCAACAAGGACACACTGCTGACTCATATCCAGCTTCTTGTCCACTAATCCCCAGGTCCTTTTCTGCAGAACTGCTGCTTAGCCAGTCGGTCCCCAACCTGTAGCAGTTCATGGGATTCTTCCTTCCTAAGTGCAGGACTCTGCACTTGTCCTTGTTGAACCTCATCAGATTTCTTTTGGCCCAATCCTCCAATTTGTTGAGGTCACTCTGGACCCTATCCCTACCCTCCAGCGTATCTGTCTCTCCCCCCAGCTTAGTGTCATCTGTGAACTGGCTGAGGGTGCAATTCATCCCATCATCCAGATCATTGATAAAGATGTTGAACAAAACTGGCCCCAGGACCTGGGGCACTCCGCTTGATAGCGGCTGCCAACTAGACATCGAGCCGTTGATCACTACCCGTTGAGCCCAACAACCTAGCCAGCTTTCTATCCACCTTATAGTCCATTCATCCAATCCATACTTCTTTAACTTGCTGGCGAGAACACTGTGGGAAACCGTATCAAAAGCTTTGTTAAAGTCAAGATACATCACATCTGCCACTTTCCCCATATCCACAGAGCCAGTTATCTCATCATAGAAGGCAATCAGGTTGGTCAGGCATGACTTGCCCTTGGTGAATCCATGTTGACTGTTCCTGATCACCTTCCTCTCCTCCAAATGCTTCAAAATGGTTTCCTTGAGCACCTGCTCCATGATTTTGTCAGGGACTGAAGTGAGGCTGTAGTTCCCTGGTTTCTTTCTTCCCTTTTTTAAAATATGGGCACTATATTTGCCTTTTTCCAATCATCCGGGATCTCCCCCGATCACCACAAATTTTCAAAAATAATGGCCAATGGCTCTGCAATCACATCAGCCAACACCCTCGGGTGCATTAGATCTGGACCCATGGACTTGTGTATGTCCAGCTTTTCTAAATAGTCTTTAACCTGTTCTTTCACCACTGAGGGCTGCTCACCTCCTCCCCATACTGTGTTGCCCAGTGCAGCAGTCTGTGACCTGACCTTGTCTGTGAAGACCAAGGCAAAAAAAGTTGAGTACTTCAGCTTTTTCTACATCATCTGTCACTAGGTTGCCTCCTCCATTCAGTAAGGGGCCCACACTTTCCCTGATCACGTTCTTGGTGCTAACATATCTGTAGAAAACCTTCTTGTTACCCTTCACATCCCTTGCTAGCTGCAACTCCAGTTGTGCCTTGGCCTTCCTGATTACAGCCCTGCATGCTCTAGCAATATTTTTAAACTCCTCCCTAGTCATCCGTCCAAATTTCCACTTCTTATAAGATTCCTTTTTGAGTTAAGCTCACCAAAGATTTCACTGTTAAGCCAAGCTGGTCGATTGCCATATTTGCTATTCTTTCTGCACATCGGAATGGCTTGTTCCTGTGCCCTCAATAAGGCTTCTTTAAAATACAGTCAGCTCTTCTGGATTCCTTTTCCCCTCATATTAGCCTCCCTGGGATCCTGCCCATCAGTTCCCTAACAGAGTCAAAGTCTGCTTTTTCTGTCTAGGGTCTATATTTTACTACTCTTTTCTTCCTTTTATGAGGATCCTGAACTCAACATCTCATGGTCGCTGCTGCCTAGGTTACCACCCACTTCGGTTTCCCCTACCAATTCTTCCCTGTTTGTAAGCAGCAGGTCAAGAGGAGCACGGCCCCTAGTTGGTTCCTCCAGCACGTCATTGATTATGTGATGTAGATGCAGGACTAAATAGCCCAAGTCACCCCCAACTTGTGGGAACACCTGGAAAGAGTAAAGGAGGCTCGACAGATCTATTATAATCACCAAGCAAAGGTTCAGAAATTCTGGACAGGAGATCGGATAATGGTGCTAGTACCCAGAGCTGAAAGCAAGCTCCTGACCAGATGGCAGGGGCCCTATGAAGTAATAGAAGCCATCGGGGAGGTTGACGAAAAGATTTTACAACCCGATTGCCAGAAGCAGGAGCAGATCTACCACATCAACATATTGAAACCCTGTCAAGACAGAGAAGCTTATGTGGGCGCCTTAAAGACACCACCTCAAGAAAATAAACTTCAGGGACAGGTGAGAATATCCATGGAATTGACCCCTGGACAATGTGCGGAAGTCATCAAAATGACTGAATGTACTAGATCCATTGTTTTCCTTCCTGTAGTCTTACAGAGCCTTTTAGAAATCAGTTAACCCTAATGCTACCTATAGCCATCACCCACTCCTAAACCATTGGAAGTTCCAGCAATATGAATAAAGTAATACAGATAACTCCTTCATTCTTCACAGGGGACATTTTATTTTTGTTATGACAGTCATTACTACAGTACACACCACCTATTAAACACTAAGGCTAGTCCTCATGGCACTTATGAAGTAGGGAAGTATCACTATCCTCACTTAACAGATGAGAGACTGAGGCACAGAAAAAATTAGTTACTCGCCAGGGTCACATTGGGAATCTCTGGCAGAGCTGGGAATTTGAACTCTGATTTCCTGAGTCCCAGTCCACTGTTGTGGTTAAGGCACTGTCTTTCCATTTGCTAGGAGTTGAGGGAACTAGAAATTGTTAGCAGCAGATCTAGTGTACAGCTCCACATGCTGTCTGGAAATTTAACATAACTATAACATATTCTAAGATATCGAAACAACTGTTTGAAGCTCAGAAACTAGATGCTGTGGAAAAGAAGATGACTTTTAAAAGGTCCTCAATCCTTTCCAGGGAGCTATTTTAAGAACCCCAATTTCATTTATAGATCTCTCTCTGTATCACATTGAACCTCTGTCTGATTGTTGTTTTTTATATAAACACACCCCACAGACCACCCCAGATAGAACAATTCATTGGCACATATTACAGCAAGTAATGGTCGTTACAGAAAGGAAAAGTGAATTACCACTTCTAGACTTCTTTCCTTCTTGAGAACTGGAGCACTTATCTTGCCATATGCAAATAGTTTATTAATGCCTTTTACCATAATTACAGGGGAAAAGCTAAAATCCTTAGCAAGGACCTATACACATGCAGTTTTTCTATAGAATATAGCTACATGTACATGTTGGATGGTGATCAGTGAATACGGCAGAGGTGCAATATTTAGTTCTATGCTCATGAGAACAAAAGTAAAGGGAAAAGGTGGGGATGCTACAATTGCTATCAGTCAACTAAAAATTAAAAATAACTAACTTTGCCTTTTCTGCTGCATATCACTGTATTCAAGCCTATCTCCTGTCTTTCATTGCATGCTGTTCAGCCTCTAGAGCAGAAGTGGGCAAACTTTTTGGCCCAAGGGCCACATCGGGGTTGCACAACTGTATGGCAGGCCGGGTAGGGAAGGCTGTCTCCCCCCCAACAGCTTGGCCCCCTATCTGCCCCTTCCCACTTCCTGCCCCCTGACTGCCCCCCTCAGAACCTCTGACCCATCCAACCCCTGCCTTCTTGTCCCCTGACTGCCCCCTCCCGGGACCCCCTGCCCCTAACCACCTCCTGGGACCCCACCCCTATCTAATCCCCACTGTCCCCTGACTGCCCCAACCCCCGTCCACACCCCTGCCCCCTGATAGGCCCCCCGGGACTCCCATGCCTATCAAACCTCTGCCCCACTCCCTGTCCTCTGACCGCCTCCCCCAAGAACCTCCACCCTATCCAGCTGCTTCCTGTCCCATGACTACCCCCCCAGGACCCCCTGCCCCTTATCCAACCCTCCTGTTCCCCGTCCCCTTACCATGCTACTCAGAGCAGCAGGAACTCTCAGCCCAGCCAGAGCCAGCCACGCCGCCGCGCTGCCCAGCAGGAGTGGTGGGCCAGAGTGTTGGTGGCGCGGCAAGGTGAGGCTGCGGGGGAGGGAAGATAGCGGAGAGGGGCCGGTACCACAGAATATCTGGGGGTATCCTGTTGTTGTTCCTGTATTAGTGGCTTTTTTTTCAAGTTTAGCTTTGTCATACTTCAAGGACCCATGTATATTGGCACTCTTGGGAATAGCACCTACTGTTACTTAAAGCCTACAGCCTCATAAGATGGGTTCATTGGGAAGCACACAAGTGCTCTCTTGCAGTGGAGAATGTTCAGTGCCCAAGTCTGTATAAGGAAGTTCAGTTTCCCAACCTTTCCCGAGTTCCTTTCTCCTGAATTTCAGAGTCCAAGGTTGTATAGAGCTAACTTAACAAATTTCCATTTCAGGGCTCTTTGACAGTCCCCCAGGGTCAGATGATGCGAAGCTCATTGACATATTTTACCCTGGAGATCAGCAGTCTGTGACATTTGGAACCAAATCCCGGGTAGGGATGGGAGGAATGGAGGCCAAGGTAGGAGAAGCTTGAAGCCTGTGCTGCTTTGTTCTTCATAGGAAGAAATCAATGTTCTGCAATGGTATGAGGTTCCATTTACCTTTCTCCTGAGCCCTGTTTTAGGCCCATTTGAATAAAAATGTACTTTATACTTTTCTCTTGCATCACATATTGAATTTGACCAGTTACATCTGCCTCCTTCCTGTTTTGATACATGTTGCCTGCTCCTAAAGGAGGAGATTGGAAGTATCTAGGTTACTTCTCCACTCTGAACAGATGTGGGGACCTGCATGCAAGACCCCCTAAGCTTATTCTTACTAGCTTAGGTTAAAACTTTCCCAAGATACAAACTTTGCTTGTCCTTGAACCGTATGCTGCCACCACCAAGCATTTTAAACAAAGAACAGGGAAAGAGCCCACTTGGAGACGTCTTCCTCCAAAATATACCCGCAAGCCCTACACCCCCTTTCCTGGGGAAGGCTTGATAAGAAACCTCACCAATTTGTACAGGTGAACACAGACCCAAACCCTTGGATCTTAAGAACAATGAAAAATCAATCAGGTTATTAAAAGAAGAATTTTAATTAAAGAAAAGGTAAAAGAATCACCTCGGTAAAATCAGGATGGTAAATACCTTACAGAGTAATCAGATTCAAAACATAGAGAATTCCTCTAGGCAAAACCTTAAGTTACAAAAAGACACAAAAACAGGAATATACATTTCATCTAGCAAATCTTATTTTACCAGCCATTAAACAAAAAGAAATCTAATGCATTTCTAGCTAGATTACTTACTAACTTAACAGAAGTTCTGAGGCTGTCTTCCTGATCTGTTCCTGGCAAAAGCATCACACAGACAGACCAACCCTTTGTTCTCCCCCCCTCCAGATTTGAAAGTGTCTTGTCCTCTCGGTGGTCATTTGGGTCAGGTGCCGGCTAGGTTACATTAGCTTCTTAACCCTTTACAGATGAAAGGGTTTTGCCTCTGGCCAGGAGGGATTTTATAGCACTGTATACAGAAAGGTGGTTACCCTTCCCTTAATATTTATGACAGGGAGTTTAGTCCTCTGTATACCTATTTATATTCTATTACAGAAGGTTTAAATACCCACCCACGCATCTACCCCTTTCCCTTGGTGGGGGTGGGAGGCAACTCCTGAGCCTTCTGCTCGCCTTCCCCCCCCCCCCCACAGGAGATAAGTGGATTGCAGGATCCTTGTTTTTTTGTTTCTAAGTGCCATACACATATGACACTCAAATATCCATTACTATGAATGCATGAGTGTGGTGGATTTCATGAGACATCTAGACAAACTTTGAATGACTGCTGAAAAGGAGTCCATTGTTATGGTTTATATTAATACCAATTACTTAATTAGGTGTTAGGGAGATTTCCTAAAATCTGCAGTAAATGTTGATTATTAGGAAAAAGGCTCAAGTCCAATGCCTCTACAGTACCATTATCTAAAATGGTTTTAGTTCCATATGAAGGGCTGGCTAAATAAGGTGAACTTCAGAGTCTCAATGTATGAATGAAAAGATAGTATAAAGTGGAGGGTTTTAATGTTAATATAACACAAACTTTGGAGAGCTTATATAAAAATGAATTCCACCTCAACCAAAGGTGTCTATGTCTTCTTGCATAGAACTTAAACTAGGAGCTCAGAGAAAACTGTCAGGTGCAAAGGAGCACTCATTGTGTACAAGGGCACCTGTTGGGGATATCCTATTTTAAAAGGCAAGTCTGAATCTCCTGGTAAAGGATTGGATTTCAATTACACCTGAAATAATTAGATTAATTGAGATCAAAAGTATGTTCTGGAAAAGCTATATGGTGCCAGAGGAATGGGTTAAATAAAAGTAGACTTGTGATCAAAACAATACTATACATGTCTGTATATTAATGTGAGAATCTTAAAAATAAAAATAAGCAAACTAGACAGTTTAGAAGGTGGAAGAGGAAGTTGACATAATAGGCATATGTGGAATCCCCCAAGTCAAGGGGGCACTGTAGTTCTGGCCTGTAAATTATGCAGGAAAGTGGCAGAGGCAAGAAAGCAACCCTGTATCTGGAAGATTCCATAGAATAAGAGTTTCTTCAATGAGGAGGACCATACACCACAATCTGTAGGGATACAAATACCAAGTAATAATACAAATATATTGGTAGGGTTATGCTACTGGCCTTCTAATAAGGAAGGGAATGAGGGAGATTAGAGACAATTAAATATAATAAAGCAGTAATAGATGACTTAGATACCATATATGAATAGGGTAGATGTCGCAGTGAGATAAGGTTTCAGAGAGGCCATTTCTTGATACTTTTAAATGATTACCCTCTACAGTACATGAGGAGAGACTATTCTTGGCTAGTTCTAAGCAGCGTGCAGGAGCTGATAAAAGTAGTAATTATAATTGACCCATAATGTAATGTTGACCACTGTATAATTGAATTAAATGCTTGAGAGGGATCATAGAAAATCCAGCACTGTGACATTAACTTCAGAAAGGAAACTTAAAACAAAAAAATTGAGGAAGCACATCAAAAAGGTCTTAAAATCAAAAGTGAGGAAATTAAAGTCTTCAGACTTGGCATTGGAGCCCCCTGAGCAGAAAAGGAAGGAGGAAGGCAAGAAAAATGAAAACTTAGCCCTAGGGGGACAAACAGCATGAACTATAGCAGGTGAAACACGGGATAGAAATCAGAGTGCCACAAAGCATTTTGAATAGCAGTTACCAAAGGCATAGAAACAACAAGAAATTCTTTATATTGGAAGCAGGAGGCCCATGAGAGAATTGTTGGATCCTTTGGACTCCACTGAAGTACAGAAATCTATTAATATTTATTATCATTGTGCCTAGAGCCCAACCAAGAACCAGAATCCAATTGTTCTAGACAAACAGAATAGCAGTCATTGCCCCAAAAAGCTTGAAATCTAAATAGACTGCATCATTCTTTATCAGTGGGTGTTGAGATGAAATAAGGTTTTCAAAGATATGTTGCCCAGATATTAACTATCCAAGATTCCTGAAGGTGTTCAAGAATGAAGTGGCTGAGCTGTTCACAAATGTTCAATCTCTCATTAAAATAACGTACTCTCTGGAAAATAGTAAATTTTTGTCTTTGCCATTAAAAATTCACTAGCATCAATTCTGAGAATTAAATACCAATGATCCTCTTATTTGAACCAGGAAAATTGGTTGAAACTATCATTTGAAAAAATAGAATTATAAACACCTAAATCATGACATGATGGAGACAAGCCAGGGTAGCTTCAGCAAAGGAAAAGTATACCTCTTTAATCTACTAGAATACTTTAAGCATGGTAACAAAATAGTGGATGCAGGAGAAGTTGATAGACTTATCTGTATTTTCAAAAAGCCTTTGACAGAGTTTCTCACCGTAGACTGTTAAGGAAACTTAAACTACAGTCATGAGTTAGAAACTAGCCAAGGAACAGAATACAAAGCAGGAATAAATGACCTGGTTTCAAAATTAATTACTTAGATTGTGGTAGCTCCTATATGTTTCCAAACTTATTAAGAGCAGATGGCCCCTGCTTAAAATTTACAATCTAAAAGACCAAAGATAATCAAGATAGAGATGATTTCTAAGAATAGAGTTCAAGAGCCAAGAGAATGCTTGCTAGATATTGAGATTTTTCCCAGGACTAGCTTTATCCTCCCTTGTAGGTGAAGGCAGCTCTATGGGCCCTCCAAGGTGGCACCTCTGTAGTGATTGCAAATGGAACCCATCCAAAGATCTCTGGCCATGTCATCACAGACATTGTGGAGGGGAAAAAAGTTGGGACTTTTTTTTCAGAGGTAAAACCTGCAGGTAAGTTGGTATTTGGAATTTTGAGATGGGGATTGGGTGGAGGATGATAGAATGGGGTAGGCTTTCTGGAGGTAATGCTTGCTTTATAGCTGTAAGATAATTGGAAACATGTGCTTTGAGACCATTGGAATCAGACAATTTTAAAGTTGTTTGCAGTGTTGGTCCCAGGATATTAGAGAGTCTGGTCCTGAAGAAGAGTTTTGTGTAGTTTGAAATTCTGTCTCTCTCCCCAACAGGAATTGGTCCAGTAAAAGATACTACCTCATCCACCTTGTGTCTCTATTTGTAAAAGTTGATTCTTCTTTGAATGCTGGTCTCTGTGTATTTCACTGGATACACGTGCTCCGTGCAGCTGAGACCAGAAAATGCTAGCAAGTAGTGTCCCTTCTGCTTTTCTCATGTTCTGTGCCAAGAGTATAAGGGGCAGTGCAGACAGATACCACTCCAGTTCTTTCTTACCATTTCATGGTCTGAGTTGGAATCTCCAGTGTCTGGAACTGATCCTCTTCACCCTTTTTTTCCTGTAAATATTTCCAAGTTTTATATAGCTAGTTGCTATTGTTAGTGGTTTTTATAAGTTTAGATAGTAGTTAGAATCCCCGCCCTAGAGAATGCTCTGATTCCCCAACACAGAACTTAGATTATGCCCAGGCTTTAAAAATTGCATTTCCTGTCCCCACTCCTTTTTGGTTAGCAGCAACTGCCTGCACTGCCTCTGCTGCCTTAGAGAAGCTCTCATCTCTGCTAAATGCAGTATCTGCTGCTCCTTTCCCAGCTGAACATGTCAGGTTCAAGAACTCTGGCTTTGGAGACCCCAGTCAGGATGGGGGGGAACTAGGCCGAGAAGACGTCCTGTACATCAGCTTGAGACATGGAGATGTGCACCTCCTCGCTCAATGTCCGTTCAGGAGAGGGAACAACTAGAACAAAAGACCCTTCATTTGGGCCGCCTCACAAGAGTAAGAGGCACTCTCATAAGAGAAGGGATCCTTCCCTGACCAGGTTGGGTGATCCCTTGTGCTTAGGACACAAGGACTTAGGTCCTTCTAAGCCTTGTGTCCATGATCAGAAGGAACATAGGAATAAGACTCCTTCAGTACTGGCAAAATGTGCTTTGAGACCATAGTCATTGACACTGACTACAGTACCAACTAAGACTAAGCCCCAGAAGCTGAAGGACTGTGCACCATTGGTACTGAGAATGACCATGCAGTCAGAAGCTTCTTCGCTAGCAGTACCATCACAGCTCCTATAAGGAAACCCTGATTATTAAAAAGAAAAGGAGTACTTGTGGCACCTTAGAAACTAACAAACTTATTAGAGCATAAGCTTTCGTGAGCTACAGCTCAGTTCATCGGATGCATACAGTGGAAAATATAGTGGGGAGATTTTATATACGCAGAGAACATGAAACAAAAAACTCATTTTCTTTTTGCGAATACAGACTAACACAGCTGCTACTCTGAAAACTGGATACAATCAACTTAGGGTTGAATAAAGACTGGAAGTGGATGTGTCATTACACAAAGTAAAACTATTTCCTCTTGTTTGTTTCCCCTCCCACTGTTCTTGTAAAGTGCTGGAAATGGCCCACCTTGATTATCACTATAAAAGGTTCCTCCCCGCTCTCCTGCTGGTAATAGCTCACCTTTCCTGATCACTCTTGTTACAGTCTGTATGGTAACACCTATTGTTTCATGTTCTCTGTGTATATAAAATCTCCTCACTATATTTTCCACTGTATGCATCCAATGAAGTGAGCTGTAGCTCACGAAAGCTTATGCTCTAATAAATTTGTTAGTCTCTAAGGTGCCATGAGTACTCCTTTACTTTTTATGGATAAAGACTAACATGGCTGCTACTCTGAAAACTGATTAAGAGTCCCTTTGCAGTTTACACCAACCCCAGCAGCCTTCGGCAATGAGACGCAGCCTTCTAAGGCTCCAGTATCCTATGCCGCTCCAGAGAACATTTTCATCCTCCCAGACCTACAGTCTCCCCTATTGTCAGAACCAACATTCACCAGGGAGATAACATCAGGGTGAAGCTCCTCAGCCATAGCTCCCTGACATCTGTATCGATGACACCACCAATGGAACTGGACTCAATCTTATCTCCGGGAGAGTCGGATATACCAGTAAAACCATTGTTCCCTCCACCGAGGGAGTTCAGACAGGGTGTGGAAAGTCTCCCACTACTTCTCTCATCTGTCCTAGTGGGGACCCCCTCCTTGTGACCAATAGCACCCAATGCCTTGGGATCACCACAAATTGTTGATCCCTCATATTGGCCTTACTGGGAACTAAGGGACCTGTGGCATGGCACCTAATGTATGTGCAATCCAGTTAGGAGTCTTACCACCCCTTCCCTCCAGGAGGCCAACTGAAACCTATGAAAGAGGATGGAAGACTAACCAGATCTGCTGGTAATGACAGATATTTCATCTTCCTCGCCCAATGAGACGATTGCTCCTGCCGCTCTGTCTCCTTTGGACAACCACAGACAGTTCCAAGAGCTGCCTTGGAGAAGAGAAGAAGAGCTCCAAATCCCCTTAAAGGAGGTCCAGGATTCATTACACAAGCTCCTGGTCATCCTGTAGCCTATGGGATCTAGCTGATTAGCACTCGCACTTCAATGAGGCAATACTGGAACTGGCAAGACCTGTGTGGTGCAAATACCAGCTACCTGCGCTCCTACCCTCTAAGAAGGCTTAGGGAGTGGAGTTCTTCTTCTCCCACCCTGCCCTGAGCTCCCTTGTCATCTGAGCAGTCACAGAAAGGTCCAGATGATAATACCCAAGGGCCACCCCCATGGATAAGGAAGCCAAGTATTTAGACTTTATGGGGAGAAAGGTGTCTGCTTCAAGTTTAAAATTTCCAATTATCAGGCTCTCCTGGCCAAATGTTTTTGTTTTGTTTTTGTTTTTTTTAAATTCATTCTACATTCTAAAGACAAGTTACCCCAGGAGGTTAGAATCTTCCCACAGAAGATTCCTCAGATTTCAGTCACTATAGCAATTGCATCGCAGCACATCTCAGATGGGACAGTTCTACCATCTTCCTGTATCTAGACAACTGGCTTCTTACAGGCATGATATGTCCAGAAGTCATAGAATCATAGAATCATAGAATATCAGGGTTGGAAGGGACCCCAGAAGGTCATCTAGTCCAACCCCCTGCTCAAAGCAGGACCAAGTCCCAGTTAAATCATCCTAGCCAGGGCTGTGTCAAGCCTGACCTTAAAAACCTCTAAGGAAGGAGATTCCACCACCTCCCTAGGTAACGCATTCCAGTGTTTCACCACCCTCTTAGTGAAAAAGTTTTTCCTAATATCCAATCTAAACCTCCCCCATTGCAACTTGAGACCATTACTCCTCGTTCTGTCATCTGCTACCATTGAGAACAGTCTAGAGCCATCCTCTTTGAAACCCCCTTTCAGGTAGTTGAAAGCAGCTATCAAATCCCCCCTCATTCTTCTCTTCTGCAGACTAAACAATCCCAGCTCCCTCAGCCTCTCCTCATAAGTCATGTGCTCTAGACCCCTAATCATTTTTGTTGCCCTTCGCTGTACTCGGATGCTTTGTTTCCTAGCGTATCTTGGAATCTCTGAAACTGGAAACTGGAAAAGTCTATTCTGACTCAGACCCAGGCTATAGCTTTCATAGGAGAAACCTATGTTGGACTCATACTGGGAATGAGGGGCGATCAACAGGTTATCTCAAGTGCTTATATACAAATGCACAAAGCCTTGGAAACAAGCAGGGAGAACTGGAGGTCCTGGTGATGTCAAGGAATTATGACGTGATTGGAATAACAGAGACTTGGTGGGATAACTCACATGACTGGAGTACAGTCATGGATGGTTATAAACTGTTCAGGAAGGACAGGCAGGGCAGAAAAGGTGGGGGAGTAGCACTGTATGTAAGGGAGCAGTATGACTGCTCAGAGCTCCGGTACGAAACTGTGGAAAAACCTGAGTGTCTCTGGATTAAGTTTAGAAGTGTGTGCAACAAGAGTGATGTCATGGTGGGAGTCTGCTATAGACCACCGGACCAGGGGGATGAGGTGGATGAGGCTTTCTTCCAGCAACTCACGGAAGCTACTAGATCGCATGCCCTGATTCTCATGGGTGACTTTAATTTTCCTGATATCTGCTGGGAGAGCAATACAGCGGTGCATAGACAATCCAGGAAGTTTTTGGAAAGCGTAGGGGACAATTTCCTGGTGCAAGTGCTAGGGGAGCCAACTAGGGGGAGCGCTTTTCTTGACCTGCTGCTCACAAACCGGGTAGAATTAGTGGGGGAAGCAAAAGTGGATGGGAATCTGGGAGGCAGTGACCATGAGTTGGTTGAGTTCAGGATCCTGACGCAGGGAAGAAAGGTAAGCAGCAGGATACGGACCCTGGACTTCAGGAAAGCAGACTTTGACTCCCTCAGGGAACAGATGGCCAGGATCCCCTGGGGGACTAACATGAAAGGGAAGGGAGTCCAGGAGAGCTGGCTGTATTTCAAGGAATCCCTGTTGAGGTTACAGGGACAAACCATCCCGATGAGTCGAAAGAATAGTAAATATGGCAGGCGACCAGCTTGGCTTAATGGTGAAATCCTAGCGGATCTTAAACATAAAAAAGAAGCTTACAAGAAGTGGAAGGTTGGACATATGACCAGGGAAGAGTATAAAAATATTGCTCGGCATGTAGGAAAGATATCAGGAGGGCCAAATCGCACCTGGAGCTGCAGCTAGCAAGAGATGTCAAGAGTAACAAGAAGGGTTTCTTCAGGTATGTTGGCAACAAGAAGAAAGCCAAGGAAAGTGTGGGCCCCTTACTGAATGAGGGAGGCAAGCTAGTGACAGAGGATGTGGAAAAAGCTAATGTACTCAATGCTTTTTTTGCCTCTGTTTTCACTAACAAGGTCAGCTCCCAGACTGCTGTGCTGGGCATCACAAAATGGGGAAGAGATGGCCAGCCCTCCATAGAGATAGAGGTGGTTAGGGACTATTTAGAAAAGCTGGACGTGCACAAGTCCATGGGGCCGGACGAATTGCATCCGAGAGTGCTGAAGGAATTGGCGGCTGTGATTGCAGAGCCCTTGGCCATTATCTTTGAAAACTCGTGGCGAACGGGGGAAGTCCCGGATGACTGGAAAAAGGCTAATGTAGTGCCCATCTTTAAAAAAGGGAAGAAGGAGGATCCTGGGAACTACAGGCCAGTCAGCCTCACCTCAGTCCCTGGAAAAATCATGGAGCAGGTCCTCAAAGAATCAATCCTGAAGCACTTAGAGGAGAGGAAAGTGATCAGGAACAGTCAGCATGGATTCACCAAGGGAAGGTCATGCCTGACTAATCTAATCGCCTTTTATGATGAGATTACTGGTTCTGTGGATGAAGGGAAAGCAGTGGATGTATTGTTTCTTGACTTTAGCAAAGCTTTTGACACGGTCTCCCACAGCATTCTTGTCAGCAAGTTAAGGAAGTATGGGCCGGATGAATGCACTATAAGGTGGGTAGAAAGCTGGCTAGATTGTCGGGCTCAACGGGTAGTGATCAATGGCTCCATGTCTAGTTGGCAGCCGGTGTCAAGTGGAGTGCCCCAGGGGTCGGTCCTGGGGCCCGTTTTGTTCAATATCTTCATAAATGATCTGGAGGATGGTGTGGATTGCACTCTCAGCAAATTTGCGGATGATACTAAACTGGGAGGAGTGGTAGATACGCTGGAGGGGAGGGATAGGATACAGAAGGACCTAGACAAATTGGAGGATTGGGCCAAAAGAAATCTAATGAGGTTCAATAAGGATAAGTGCAGGGTCCTGCACTTAGGATGGAAGAATCCAATGCACCGCTACAGACTAGGGACCGAATGGCTCGGCAGCAGTTCTGCGGAAAAGGACCTAGGGGTGACAGTGGACGAGAAGCTGGATATGAGTCAGCAGTGTGCCCTTGTTGCCAAGAAGGCCAATGGCATTTTGGGATGTATAAGTAGGGGCATAGCGAGCAGATCGAGGGACGTGATCGTTCCCCTCTATTCGACACTGGTGAGGCCTCATCTGGAGTACTGTGTCCAGTTTTGGGCCCCACACTACAAGAAGGATGTGGATAAATTGGAAAGAGTACAGCGAAGGGCAACAAAAATGATTAGGGGTCTAGAGCACATGACTTATGAGGAGAGGCTGAGGGAGCTGGGATTGTTTAGTCTGCAGAAGAGAAGAATGAGGGGGGATTTGATAGCTGCTTTCAACTACCTGAAAGGGGGTTTCAAAAAGGATGGCTCTAGACTGTTCTCAATGGTAGCAGATGACAGAACGAGGAGTAATGGTCTCAAGTTGCAATGGGGGAGGTTTAGATTGGATATTAGGAAAAACTTTTTCACTAAGAGGGTGGTGAAACACTGGAATGCGTTACCTAGGGAGGTGGTAGAATCTCCTTCCTTAGAGGTTTTTAAGGTCAGGCTTGACAAAGCCCTGGCTAGGATGATTTAACTGGGACTTGGTCCTGCTTTGAGCAGGGGGTTGGACTAGATGACCTTCTGGGGTCCCTTCCAACCCTGATATTCTATGATTCTATGAACCTTAGACTCAGTCAGGGCAAAGGCATATTTGCCTATGTACAGATTCCAAGCCAAAAGCAAACTGATAGATCAGGTTATGCACAACCCTTGGACATGGTCTTAATTTGCCTTACTCTTTTTAGATCACGTGGTGTCATGTACTTGCATAATGCTGTTCACCAGTCTCCACCTCTGCTGCCTACAGGTTAGCTTCTAACAGTATATATACACGCCAAGAAAACATAGCATGTACACTGTAGTGACCATCCCCATCAAACTAAAAACTCTCTGACCGGGTGGAAAGACTCGGCACAAGTGTGCCTGGGCAGTCCTTTCCTATCCATCACACCCAACAGGAGAATAATCACAGACACCTCTTCATTAGGGTGGGTGATTCACTTGGACGATCACACAGCACAGGGCATTTGAATGCCCTTAGAAACCAGGATGCACATAAATCTTCTGGAACTCAGAGCAGTCTGAGAAGCATGCATGGGCATTTTTATCATTAATGCAGACTCATCATGTTCTCATCTCAGATAACCCAACAACTGTATTCTACATAAACAGGGACACTCAAGATCCATTCCCCTGAGTATAGAAATGGTCAGTTTATGAAACTGATGCATCTCCCAGGAACCCAGACCTCTTTGGCAGACAACTTCAGCAGTCAATTTGCTACTACCCGCAAGTGGGAGCGACACAGCTCAGTGGTGAACAGTATCTTCGCTCAGTGGGGAACACTTACTTGTTACCTGTTCAACTCCCAATCAAACAGGAGCTCGGGGCCAATCCTCAAGAGGTGATGGTCTCCTACTCCCTTGGACAGTCCATTTGAACTGTGCCTTTCCTCCTAGTGCTCTGCTTTCTCAAGTCCTGCAAAAGATTAGATAGGACTGAGCACAAGTCATTTTAATTGCGCCCAAATGGCCACGGTAGTTCTGGTTCCCTGGTCTTATGCATGTGTGACCATTATGATCATTTAGTCTGACCTTCTGCAGAATACAGACCATATACCTTCACCTAGTGATTAGCCTCTGTGTGGCTGAACTAGAACATACCTTTTAGAAAGACATTCAGCTTTGATTTAAGGGATTTCAGGTGGTGGTGAACTTGTCGTATTCCTTGGTGATTTGTTCCAACAGTTATCCTTACCATTTAAAACTTTATTTCCATTTTGAACTTTACTTACTACAACTTCCAGCCATTGCAGCATGTTTTCCCTTTGGCTGCTAGATTAATCTTCCGGATAGGAGCCCTCCCTATTTAACTAATAGACCATGATTTAAATTGCCTTTTCACCTTCTCGTCAATTAGCTAAATAGACTGAGCCCCTCAAGTTTCTCATCTTAAGGCATGTTTTCCAGAGCATGATTCATTTTGGGAGCTCTTCTCTGAAACTTCTGCAATATGGACACCAGAACTGGGCCCATTATTTTAATAGTCTTGCCAATGCTGTATAGAGAGGTAATAGAGTCTCCCAATCCTACTTCATATTCATAGAATCATAGAATAGATTCCAGGAGCACAGATGGTCTCCTTTGCCCCAACCCCCAGTCAATACTCTGCTTTGTTACATCTGATTAGGAATGATAGAGACTTGGCATAAGTGAAGAAAAGAGGTGCTTTTTGAAGTGAGAGATATTATCTGGGTAGGTCGAGAAATTAAATTATTTATAATGTTAGACACTTGTAGGCTCTGAGCAAGTGGGTTGTTGTGTTGGGAAACTATAATAGATTGAGAAGACTAGATGTGATATCTGCTTTTGCATTATTTTCAATTGTGGATTTTGTTTACAGGCTTTATAGCATCTTGTGGTACTGGATGTACTTAGAAATAATTTTCCGCCTTTTCATTTTTGCTTATGGATCCTCGTGTGTGTGCGTGTGTGTGTGTGTGTGTGTTCGTTCCTGATGTAACTTTGCATCAGAACATAAATTTGCTTCCTGAATATGCATTTTTACCTGAATGCGTGTGAGCCACATGCTTACCCCACAACGCATGAGAAAGTAAGATAGGAGGGTTTTGACCATTGTTACTTTCTCATCTGTTTGTGTTTGTGTGTGAGGGGTATGTTTGACTTTAACATGCTCTAAGCGTGGGACATGGATGATGTGAACTGCACAAACTCTTGTGTTTTTCAGGCCCTACAGTAGAACAGCAAGGTGAAATGGCTCGAGCGGGAGGCAGGGCCCTAGCGGCGCTACAGCCTGAACAGGTAACATGCCAATGTGGCTTCATTTATTTATTAGAACTTACAATTACACTGCATGTTTCACAATAAATACCTAAGAGAGGTTTCTATCCCAAAGAGCTCATATTCTCACTTGTCTGTAAGTCTATCATTTAGATTGTAACATACCGCATGAGAGGGAGGGGTGAAGAAGGATGTGGTCTACTGAAATGTAATTAGGAAATTTTGTACATTTGAACCATCAGGTTTATATGGATCTACTTATTTTAAATGCACGTATTGGCACGTAGAGGATGCCACAGAAGAGTTATTGGAGTGAACTGCCCCAATTGCTCTTAGTGCAAGGATACTTAAACTGCCCAAAAGGGAGCAGCTGCCTGCGATCTACCATTCAGTTTACAATTGCATTGCAGCTGGGTTGGGTAGAGGGAGGCACTATGTAGAGCAGTGGTTCTCAAAGCTGGTCCGCCGCTTGTTCAGGGAAAGCCCCTGGCAGGCCGGACCAGTTTGTTTACCTGCTGCGTCCGCAGGTTTGGCCGATCGCGGCTCCCCCTGGCCATGGTTTGCCGCTCCAGGCCAATAGAGGAAGTGGCGCGGGCCAAGGAACATGCTGGCCGCCCTTCCCACAGCTCCCACAGCCAGTGGGAGCTGCGATCGGCTGAACCTGCGGACACGGCAAGTAAACAAACTGGTCTGGCCTGCCATGGGCTTTCCCTGAAGAAGTGGCGGGCCAGCTTTGAGAACCACTGATGTAAAGCAAGGCAGGTGCTGGCACAGAGGCGGGGGCATCTTGTTGTTGGTTAGGCAGGAAAGCAGAGACCTGCCAGGCAAAATACAGGAAAGGCCAGAAGCCAGAACTGCAGACTGAACTATGTAGTCCAACCAGTATTAAGGGGTAAACTATGAACAGGTGGCTGTCTGAGGTATGCTGGAGGCCAAGTGCAGGAGCCAGAGAAGAAAGAGTGCAGAGGTATTCGATAAGAAGTGAGGGTTGGGGAGACCACGAGCATGAGTACCCTGAGTCACTTGGCTTCTATGATAACCATACAGGATTTATTTTCTGTCTGCAGAGAGCAGAGATTATCTATCATCTAGCTGACCTGTTAACTGACCAGAGAGAAGAAATTCTATTGGCCAATAAAAAGGACTTGGAAGAGGCTGAAAGTAAAGGTAATGTATTAATGGAGCTAGTAAGCTTAAATATATGTAGATATCATGCATCTGTGGATTTGAACAGAAGGAGAAAAGTGGGATGGGAACTCTGATTCGGGGTTGAGGGATTTGGGAACTAACTTTGATAGTGTAGGTTTCAGAGTAGCAGCCGTGTTAGTCTGTATTCGCAAAAAGAAAAGGAGTACTTGTGGCACCTTAGAGACTAACAAATTTATTAGAGCATAAGCTTTCGTGAGCTACAGCTCACTTCATCGGAGGCATCCGATGAAGTGAGCTGTAGCTCACGAAAGCTTATGCTCTAATAAATTTGTTAGTCTCTAAGGTGCCACAAGTACTCCTTTTCTTTTTGATAGTGTAATGACTGTCATCTTGGTTGTCACAGAGGGTCAAGCCTGGGATCTTGAGAGCTGAAACCATGAGTCCCTACAGCTTGGGCTAAAGGACAAAGTCCCCCAGCAGGGAGTTGTAGAAGATTCATGCCCTCTGGATCAGACAGAGGGCTTGTAACACACTGAACGGTGCATGATAAAAACTGTTTAGTGCTCCAGGTTGTCAGGAGAGAGAGTCTGGCTATGGAAATGCATGTAGTGAGCACCTCAGGTTTCATTGCAGTGACTACTCTGGTCTCTTTCTGGGTTTGTTAAAACAGTATGTTCTGCCCCTGTCGGGGAGAGTACTTTGTCTCCTCTTGTGGTCAAGCTGCATGTGACTGATGATGTGTTCCAAAAAGAGAGACATCCATTTCTTAACAAGGAAGTGTCTATTCTATTCAGGCTGCTTGTATCATAAACTTCATTCTGGTGTATCAGATTAATGCATTGAAAAGTCTTGGAGGGCATTTTGGGTCGGGGATGATGCACAATGTGACAACTTACTCCTGTGTTCTTTTCAAGGGATGTTCAGAGTGACCTGCAAAGGGGGGCGATGGGCTTGTGCCTGGTTTTTGTTTCTTTATGGTGTTGTGTAACGGGGCAATGGCCACTTAAATGTAATTGGGTCCAGCTCTCTTGCTCCAAGTCCATGTGTGCTCTAATTTAATGTAACGAGGAGGACAGGCTGCCCTAGAAACTTATAAATGAATGGGAAAGTTCAGAATCCAGAAACAGATAGGGAGCTCAGAACTTGGAGTCCTGAATCCAAAGAGTAGAGAGCTCGGAAGAAGAGCAGTGCTTCAGGGAAGGGATGCCTCTGAAGGAGGGATGTTGAGAGTTCCCTAGTTGTGCAATGGATCCAGATCAGGCTGGCGAAAGCAGAATAAACTCTGGCAAGTGAAGTGTACAAGTATAATTAGGCAGGCCAAAAAGGAATTTGAAGAGGAACTAGGAAAATACACACATAACAGCAAAAAAAATTATGTATAAAAGAAGCAGAAAGCCTGCCAAACAATCAGTGGGGCCCCTGGGTGATCAAGGTGATAAAGGAGCACTCCAGGAAGACAAGGTGGTTGCAGAGAAGCTAAATGAATTCTTTGCATCAGTTTTCATTGCAGAGGATATGAGGGAGATTCCCACACCTGAGCCATTCTTTTTAGGTGTCAAATCTGACCTATCCCAGATTGATGTTTCAGCAGAAGAGGTTTTTGGAACAAATAGATAAATTAAACAATGGTATGTCACCAGGACCAGATGGTATTCACCAAGAGTTGTGAAAGAAACGCAAATATGAAATTGCAGAACTACTAACTTTGGTATGTAACCTATCACTTAAATCGCCCTCTGTACTGGATGACTGGAGGATAGCTAATGTGCAGTGCATCCCATTTGTGTTAATGTGCAAGATCCATCTTGAACTCTGGGTACAGGTGTGTTATCTTTGTTTCTTGCCCTATGGAAAGAATCATGTTCAGAACATGCTTAAGAAGGCATAGAAGGCCAAAGGAATTGCCCTGTTTAGAAGAGATTAGTTATTCAGCTCATGAGCAGAAAATTGACAGGCAAAAGAAGCAAGGTGGCTACTTGATCCAGTATTCTTATTTCTCACAAAACATAAGCTCAGTCTCTGGGTGTCTAATGATTAAGCCTTGGCAGAAGGATCCTCAATTCAGTGGTATCTATCCAACCTATGGAAGTAGTTTTTTTTTGTGCTGGCTATTTTCAGCAAGTAAAAACATAGTAAGAGGACACCACCCCCACCCCAAGCCATTTTGGCTAAGCAACAAAGTAAAAGAAGTGGTTAGAGAGAAAAAGGCATCCTTTAAGATTTGAAATCAAATACTCCTGAGGAAAATAGAAAGGAACATAAACTCTAGCAACTCAAGTTTTTAAAAGTATAATTAGGCAGGCCAAAAAAGAATTTGAAGAGCAGCTAGCCAAAGACTGAAAAACTGACTGAAAAAAATTAAGTACCTCAGAAGCAGGAAGCCTGCCGAACAGTCAGTGCTAAAAGAGCACTCAAGGAAGATAAGGCCATTGTGGAGAAGCTAATTGAATTCTTTTCATCAGTCTTTGCTGCAGAAGATGTGAGGAAACTTCCCACACCTGAGCTATTCTGTTTAGATCAGTGGTTCTCAACTTTAGCAACCTAAGGATCCCCATTTTGATTTAAACTTTTTTGCAGACCCCCAAGCTCCCCTGCTCAGCCCCAGTCCACGCCCCCACTCAACCCCTTCCCCAAAAGCCCTGCCCCCACCCCACCTCTTCCCACCCCCACTCCACCCCTCTCGCCTCTACTCCCTCCCCCGAGTACGCCCCATCCCTGCACCTCCCCCTCCCTCCCAGCACCTCCTACAGCCCGCTGAACAGCTATTCCATGGTGTGCAGGAGGCACTGGGAGGGAGCGGGAGGAATTGATCAGTGGAGCTGGTGGAGTACCTGGGGGCTCACGGACCCAAGTTTGAGAAACGCTGGTTTAGGTAACAGATCATAGAATCACATAAGATTAGGGTTGGAAGAGACCTCAGGAGGTCATCTAGTCCAATCCCCAGCTCAAAGCAGGATCTGAGGGACTGTCTCAGATTGAAGTGTCCACAGTGGAGGTCTTGGAACAAATTGATAAATTAAACAGTCATAGGTCATCAGGACCAGATGGGATTCACCCTAGAGTTTTGAAGGAAACTCAAATATAAAATTGCAGAACTGCTAACTCTGGTATGTAACCTATCAATTAAATCAGCCTCTGTCCCAGATGACTAGAGGCAGGGTGGATAAAAATCAATGATTTTTTTTAAATAAAAAAATAGGATTTTTTTTATTTAAATCAGATTTTTTTTCATAAAATGCTTTTTGAGGAAAAAATCTATCTAAAGATAGTTTTAATTAAGATACATTATAGCTCAAAGATATCTCCTCATGGAATAGGGATTATAAATTCTAATTCTATAGAATGAGACAATATATTGATGTAATGTTTAAGGAAAGTTTTGTAAATGAGTTCCAATAGTTCATGGATTAGGGACCCAATCTTATGGGGTTCCACGGGCTTCTGTACAGATTATTTAGGTTACTCTTTCTATCTACCCAGTGGAACTCAGTGCTAAGTCTAGAAGATACCATCAGAGATGTTTAGTTTTGCAGTTCTCAGACTGTGAATGTGTGTCTCCAGAGATGACATGCTTGTTAACAGCAAAAATGTTTTTAAATTAAGAAATAAATAATATATAGATGTGAGAAATAACAGACCTCAACCCTATTGTCCCTCTGCAAATTTGTGTACACAGAGTCAATCCCTTACCTCTCTAAAAGTGCAACGTTTTAAAAAGTTCAATGAATAGAAGATTGTTGGAGGCAAAATAGATCTGGACAAGGAGATGAAGTCTGGAGATAAACGTGAAACAGGACGGACGGGCAGTAAAAACAAAAGTGAAACTGTTTGAGCAGCATATTCCAGAAGTCTTGAGGTCTTTCTGAGTGTAATCTTCATTGATTTGAGATCTACCATACCAGTCTCTCACTGGAAGGAAAAAGCTATAATGGCAGCAGGCTGTAAAAGAGACGGTCTCATCTATCTCTGAGTTGTGAAGAATACGTATTAAGGTTATAACAACCAACAAGAATGCACTTTTATGTATCAAGTATCAGAGGGGTAGCCATGTTAGTCTGGATCTGTAAAAGCGGCAAAGAGTCCTGTGGGACCTTGTAGACTAACAGACGTATTGGAGCATAAGTTTTCATGGGTGAGGCAGGTATAAATATGCAGAAATAAATATTTCTACTTTTATGTAGAAATCCATGATTAAATCTTGATTTAAATCAAATCCACCCTGATTAGAGGATAGCTAATGTGATTCTATGATATTTTATTATACCAATTTTTTAAAAAGGCGATCCTGGCAATTATAGGATAGTAAGCCTGCTGCAATACCATGCAAATTGGTTGAAACTGTAGGAAAGAAAAGAATTATCAGAGACACAGAGGAAGAGTCCTACAAAAAGTAGAAACTAGGTCAAATTAAAAAGGATGAATATAAACAAATAACACAAGTATGTAGGGGAAAAATTAGAAAGGCCAAGGCACAAAAAGAAATTAAACTAGCTAGATACATAAAGGGTAACAAGAAAACATTCTACAAATACATTAGAATCAAGAGGAAGACCAAGGACAGGGTAGGCCCATTACTCGATGGGGGGAAAAACAACAACAGAAAATGTGGAAATGGCAGAAATGCTAAATAACTGTTTTTGTTTCTGTTTTCACCAAAAAGGTAGTCGCAATTAGACATCTAACATAGTGAACACCAATGAAAATGAGGTAGAATCAGAGGCTAAAATAGAGAGAGAACAAGTTAAAATTTACTTAGACAAGTTATATGTCTTCAAGTCACCAGGGCCTGATGAAATACATCCTAGAATACACAAGGAGATGACTGAGGAGATATCTGAGCCATTAGCGATTCATCTTTGAAAAGTTATGGAACCTGGGAGAGATTCCAGAGGGCTGGAAAAGGGCAAACACAGTGCCCATCTGTAAAATGGGAAATAAGGACAACCCTGGTGAATTACAGACCAGTCAGCTTAATTTCAGTACTTGGAAAAATAATGGAATAATTAAGCAATTTGTGAACACCTAGAAGATAATAAGGTGATAACTAATAGTCAGCGTGATTTGTCAAGAACAAATCATGTCAAACCAACCTAACAGCTTTCTTTGACAGGGTAACAAGCCTTGTGGATAGGGGGAAGTGGTAGATGTGGTATATCTTGGCTTTACTGAGGCTTTTGATACTTTTGAGGATGACCTCCTCATAAACTGGGGAAATACAACCTATCTGGAGCTACTATAAGGTGGGTGCATAACTGGTTGGTTGGAAAACCATTCCTAGAGAGTAGTTATCAGTGGTTCACAGTCAAGCTGAAAGGGCATATTGAGTGGGGTCCTGCAGGGATCAGTTCTGGATCTGGTTCGGTTCAGTATCTTCATCAATGATTAAGCATACTCTCTATGCCATTATCTAAAAGTTTGCAGACAATACCAAGCTGGTGGGGGTTGCAAGTGCTTTGGGAGGATAGGATTAAAATTCAAAATGATCTGGAAAAACTGGAGAAATGGTCTGAAGTAAATAGGATGAAATTCAATAAGGACTAATGCAAAGTTCTACACTAAGGAATAATCAGTTGCACACATAGAAAATGGGAAATGACTGCCTAGGAAGGAGTACTGTGGAAAGGGATCTGGGAGTCGTAGTGGATCACAAGCAAAATGAGTCAACAGTATAATATTGTTGCAAAAAAAGCAAACATCATTCTGGGATGTAATGGCAGGAGTGTTGTAAGCAAGACATGAGAAGTAATTCTTCCGCTCTACTCTGTGCTCATTAGGCCTCAGTTGGAGTATTGTGTCCAGTTCTGGGTGCCACATTTTGGGAAAGGTGTGGATGAATTACAGAGAGTCCAGAGAAGAGCAACAAAAATTATTAACATCTAGAAAACGTTCTCTGTGAGGGAAGATTGAAAAAGGTGTGTGTTTTAGTCTAGAGAAGAGAAGACTGATGGGGGATATAACAGTTTTAAAGTACATAAAAGGCTGTCACAAGGAAGAGGAAGAAAAATTGTTCCCTTAAAACTCTGAGGATGGGACAAGAAGCAATGGGCTTAAATTGCAGCAAGTATGGTTTAGGTTGGACATTAGGAAAACTTCCTAACTGTCAGGATGGTTAAGCACTGGAATAAATTGCTTAGGGAGGTTCTGGAATCTCCATCATTAGAGATTTTAAAGAGCAGGTTAGATAAACATCGGTCAGGGATGGTCTAGATAATACTTAGTCCTGCCGTGAGTGCAGAAGACTGGACTAGATGATCTCTCGAGGTCCCTTGCAGTCCTATGAATCTATGAACATAATTTATTGGGGAAGAGTCAGCACAGCTTTTATAAATGGAAATCATGCCTCACAAATCTCTTAGAATTCTTTGAGAAAGTCAGCAAACGTGGACAAGGGGGATCCAGTATCATAGAATATCAGGGTTGGGAGGGACCTCAGGAGGTCATCTAGTCCTAGCCCCTGCCCAAAGCAGGACCAATCCCCAACTAAATCATCCCAGCCAGGGCTTTGTCAAGCCTGACCTTAAAAACTTCTAAGGAAGGAGATTCCACCACCTCCCTAGCTAATGCGTTCCAGTGCTTCACCACCCTCCTAGTGAAAAAGTTTTCCCTAATATCCAACCTAAACCTCCCCCACTGCAACTGGAGACGATTACTCCTCGTTCTGTCATCTCCTACCACTGAGAACAGTCTAGATCCACCCTCTTTGGAACCCCCTTTCAGATAGTTGAAAGCAGCTATCAAATCCCCCCTCATTCGTCTCTTCCGCAGACTAAACAATCCCAGTGACCTCAGCCTCTCCTCATAAGTCATGTGTTCCAGTCCCCTAATCATTTTAGTTGCCCTCCGCTGGACATTTTCCAATTTTTCCACATCCTTCTTCTAGTGTGGAGCCCAAAACTGGACACAGTACTCCAGATAAGGCCTCACCAATGTTGAATAGAGAGGAACGAGCCTTGAGTGGGCCTGACTGTAGATATAGTGTACTTGAACTTTCAGAAAGCCTTTGACAGGGTCCATGACCAAAGGCTCTAGAGCAAAGTAAAGAATCATGGGATTAAGAGGGACTGTTCTCTCTTGGATCAGAAACTAGCTAAAAGACAAAAAGAAAAGGAGCACTTGTGGCACCTTGGAGACTAACAAATTTAAATTTGTTAAACTCTAAGATGCCACAAGTACTCCTTTTCTTTTTGCGAATACAGACTAACACGGCTGCTACTCTGAAACCTAGCTAAAAGACAGAAAACAAAGAGTCAGAATAAATGGTCAATTTTCAGCACGGAGAGAGGTTTAGTAGCAGTATTCCCCAGGGATCTGTAGTGGGAACAAAAAGCAAGGATCTCAAGTTGCAGTGGGGGAGGTCTAGATTGGATATCAGGAAACACTATTTCCCTAGGAGAGTCGTGAAGCACTGGAATGGGTTACCTAGGGAGGTGGTGGAATCTCCATCCTTAGAGGTTTTTAAGGCCCGGTTTGACAAAGCCTTGGCTGGGATGATTTAGTAGGTGTTGGTCCTGCTTTGAGCAGGGGATTGGACTAGATGACCTCCTAAGGTCTCTTCCAACCCTAATATTCTATGACCACTGCTATTCAACATATTTATAAATGATATGGAAAATGGGTAAACAGAGATGGCAACATTTGCAGATGATACAAAATTACTCAAGATAGTTAAGTTGAAAGCTGGCTGCAATGAGTTACAGAGGGCTCTCACAAAACTGGGTGACTGGGCAACAAAATGGTAGATGAATTACGGTGTTGATAAATGCAAAGTAGGGCTGTTGATTAATGGCAGTTAACATGTGATTAACACAAAAAAATTAATCACAATTAAAAAAATTAATCGTGATTAATTGCAGTTTTAATCGCACTGTTAAATAGAACACCAAGTGAAATTTATTAAATATTTAGGGTTGTTTTCTATATTTTCAAATATATTGATTTCAATTACAACACAGAATACAAGGTATGCAGTGCTCATTTTATATTATTTGTATTACAAATATTTGCACTGTAAAAATGATAAAAAAAGAAATAGTATTTTTCAATTCTCTTCATACAAGTACTGTAATGCAATCTCACTTTATCTTTATCATGAAAGCACAGTTTACAAACATAGATTTTTTTTGTTACATAATTGCACTCAAAAATGAAACAATGTAAAACTTTAAAGCCTACAAGTGCACTCAATCCTACTTCTTGGTCAGCCAATCTCTAAGAAAAACAAATTTGTTTACACTTACGGGAGATAATGCTGCCCTCTTCTTATTTACAGTGTCACCTAAAAGTAAGAACAGGCATTCACATCATGCTGATGATGCTGGTTTAAAAAAAGAATGCATTAATTAAATTTGTGACTGAACTCTTAGGGAGAGAATTGTATGTCTCCTGCTGTTTTACCTGCATTCTGCCATATATTTCATGTTATAGTAGTCTCGGATGATGACCCATACATGTTGTTTGTTTTAAGAACACTTTCACTGCAGATTTGACAAAACACAAAGGAGGAAACATTCTTTGTGAGCATTCTAAAGACAGCTACAGCACTCGAACCAAGGTTTAAAAATCTGAAGTGCCTTCCAAAATCTGAGAAGAATGAGGTGTGGCTCATGCTTTCAGACATCTTAAAAGAGCAACACTCCGATGTGGAAACTACAGAATCCAAACCACCGAAAAAGAAAATCCGTCTTCTGCTGATAGTATCTGACTCAGATAATAAAAATGAACATGCATCGGTCCGCACTGCCTTGGATTGTTATCAAGCAGAACCTGTTGTCAGCATGGAAGCATGTCCTCTGGAATGGTGGTTGAAGCGTGAAGGGACATGTGAATCTTTAGCACATCTGGCACATAAATATCTTGTGACACCGGCTACAGCAGTGTCATGCGAATGCCTGTTCTCACTTTCAGGTGACACTGTAAACAAGAAGCAGGCAGCATTATCTCCTGCAAATGTAAACAAACTCGTTTTTCTGAGCGATTGGCTGAACAAGAAGTAGAACTAAGTGGACTTGCAGGCTCTAAAGATTTACATTGTTTTAGTTTTGAGTGCAGTTATTTTTTGTACATAATTGTACATTTGTAAGTTCAACTTTCATCATAAAGAGTGCACTACAGTGCTTGTATTAGGTGAATTGAAAAACATTCTTTTTTCAGTGCAAATATCTGTGATAAAATATAAACTGAGCACTGTAAACTTTATATTCTGTGTTGTAACTGAAATAAATACATTTGAAAATGTCAAAAACATCCAAAAATATTTAAATGAATGGTATTCTATTATCACTTGATAGCCCTAATGCAAAGTAATGCACATTGGAAAACATAAACCCAAGTATATGTACATAATGATGAGATATAAATTAGCTGTTTCCATTCAAGAAAGAGATCTTAGCATCATTGTGGATAGTTCTCTGCAAACATCTGCTCAATGTGCTGTCAAAAAAGCTAACTGAATGTTAGGCACCATTAGGAAAGGGATAGATAATAAGACCATAAATATCATAATGGCACTATATAAATCCATGTTATGCCCACATCTTGACTCCTGCATGCAGTTTTGGTCACCCCATCTCAAAAAAGATGCATTAGAAATGGAAAAGCTACAGAGAAGGGCAACAAGAATGATTAAGGGATATGGAACAGCTGCCCTACAAGGAGAGATTAAAAAGACTGGGACCGTTCAGCTTGGAAAAGAGATGACTAAGAGGAGATATGACAGAGGTCTATAAAATCATGAATAGCTTGGAGAACGTGAATAAGAAAGTGTTATTTGCCCCTTCAAATAACAATTTCACTGGGAGATCTCAGGTTCTTGTAACAGGCAGCAGGATTCAAACAAAGAAAAGTAAGTACTTCTTCTCCCAATGCGCAGTCAACCTGTGGAATTCATTGCCAGGAATGTGGTGAAGGTCAAATCTATAACGATTCAAAAAAGAATTAGATAGGTTCATGGAGGATAGGTCCATCAATGGCTATTACCCAAGATGGTCAGGAATGCAACCCCATGTTTTGGGTGTCCCTAGCTTCTGACTGCCAGAAGCAAGGAGTGATCACTTGATTGCCTGTTCTGTTCATTCCCTCTGGAACACCTGGCATTGGCCATTGTCAGAGGACAGGATACTGGGCTAGATGGATCATTGGTCGGACCCAATATGGCTGCTCTTAAGTTGAAGATCAGCAGATATGCCTCATTCAAAGGGGATAGTGTCTGACTAGTCAGCTTTTCTGCTGATCTGGCTCAAGTTAAACATGCATGAGGTGATGTGAATGGTTCTACTTGTCTGATTCAGGTAGCTTTGCTGTGGCTGGTGGAAGCTGGTGGCCTGTATAGTTTGTCTCAGGGCATATCTCTTTGAGTGGAAAGTACCTGTATAATTTCTTAGGAGGTGAATGGAGCCCTGATACCTAGTCTCAAGCAGCTGTTAAGTATCCCCAGCATAATTTAATCATCTCTTATTTCAGGGAGATTGGCACTTCCTTTGATGAAGAGACTGAGTCTGTCTACATCAAAGCTGAATAGTTTGGCCATAGGACTTCGTCAGATCGCAGCATCCTCACAGGAGAGCGTAGGCCGTGTCATTCGCAGAACACGAATCGCAAAAGACTTAGAGCTGGAACAGGTGACTGTGCCTATTGGGGTCCTGCTGGTGATCTTCGAATCCCGTCCTGACTGCCTCCCACAGGTACATGAGGGGAAATAAAACTTTTTTGTTTGAGATGTCCTTTGGTAACATAGGAATGGAAGTGACCTCTTGGGTCATTGAGTGCAGTCCTATGCTGTCAAGGCAACAAAAGGAAAAATATTCTGATTGGTGGGGTGGTGAGTGAACCAGCATTCAATTCTTAATTTCCAAAGCATTGTCTTGCGAGGGGTTCCCTTAAACTGTATTTTTTTGGCATACTACCCTCTCCATCAGATCTCTCTTCAGGACCTACTTCCGCATTGTTCAGAAGAAATCAGCCAGTTTGTGATGGGTTAATAGGCAGATGAGTGTTTTCACTTCTTAATAAATTGCAAATGTATTCAAGAATTATACCTATTTGAATGTACATCCTCTTCCTCCTCATGTCACGTGTTTTCTCAGGTTGCAAGCCCTTCTATGTAGGGACCTCTTAGTCATATAAGAAACTAATATCATTCTGGGGCTTATTAACATGAGTGTTGTGTGTGAGGCACAGGAGGGAATAGTTCTACTCTGCTTGGCACTGATGAGGCCCCAGGACAAATATTACCCATTTCTGGTTGCCACGCTTTAAGGAAGATTTGGGCAAATTGGAGACAGGTCCAAAGGAGAGCAACAAAAATTACAGAAGTTTTAAAAAACCAGACTCTGAGGAAAGGTTAAAAAATCTGGGCATGTTTAGTCTTAAGTAGACTGAGAGGTGACCTGATAAGTCTTTGGATGTGTTGAGGGCTGTTTTAAAGAGGACAGGGATCAATTGTTCTCCATGTCCACTGATAGGACAAGAAGTTTCAGAGTAGCTGCCATGTTAGTTTGTATTTGCAAAAAGAAAAGGAGTACTTGTGCCACCTTAGAGACTAACAAATTTATTTGAGCACAAGCTTTCCGATGAAGTGAGCTGAGCTCACCAAAGCTTATGCTCAAATTTGTTAGTCTCTAAGGTGCCACAAGTACTCCTTTTCTTTTTAGGACAAGAAGTGATGGTCTTAATATGCACCAAGAGTGATTTAAATTAGACATTAGGGAAAGGCTTTCTAACTATAAGGAATAGTTAAGTACTGGAATAGGTTACCAAGGGAGGTTGTGGAATCCCCATCAGTGGAGTTTAACAACTTGTTGGACGAACAACCTGTCAGGGATGGGTAGGTTTACTTGGGTCTGCCTCAAGCATAAGGGGATGGCATGCATGGTCTCGCAAGGTTCCCTCTAGCCCTACGTTTCTATGATTCTGTGATCGGTACAGAAGTTTGTATTTAGTGCAAATTTTGTGCTATCCCCCCTCCCCCCACCCCTTCCCATACAGAACTTCCAGTGATATAGATGGAAGCCCCGTATGTAGACAGTGTAGTTGTATGGTTATATATTTCTTGGAGTTTTTTTATGTGCTTTTTTGTTATAATAGTTGTATCTCAGCATCTGAAGAACTAAAACAAATACTTAGCTCTTCACAGCTTAGGTTTTGCTATAATAGCTATGAATAGCATTCCAGCAGCTTCAAGTGTGCATCTCAATGTGATGACACCACATTGGCCATGTCTATATGTACAGTGCAGTAGCGGTGCAGCTGTACTTATACAGCTGTGCCACTGCAGTGTGTGTGGTGAAGACGCTCTATGCCGACGAGAGAGCTCTCCGGTCAGCATATAAACACCACCCCTGCAAGCAGCAGAAGCAGCTCTCCCGCCAACATAGCGCTGTGCGCATGAGTGGTTATACCTGGCATAACTTTTATGTTGCTCAGGGGGGTGGTTTATTCATACCCCTGAGTGACATAACTTATGCCAGCAGAAGCTGTAGTGTAGACATAGCCTTACTCTGTGTCTGTCCTGCCTCAGAAAGGGGCACATTCCTGGGCATTCCACTGGGAACTTGCATTGATGTAACTGCGTCTCTTGGGGGTGTGAAAAATCCATGTGCCTGAGAGACATAGCTGTGCTGACCTAACCCCCGGTGTACACAGCACTAGGTCAATGGAAGAGTTCTTCTGTGGTGCTCGCTGCCACCTCTCAAGGAGGTGGGTTACCTATGCCGATGGAAGAACCTCTCCTGTCAGTGTAGATAATGTTTAAACTTAAGTGCTACAGTGGTGCAGCTGTGCTGCAGTAGCATTTTTACTGTTGACATACCCTACATGTGCAAAGCCTCTTACTAACCACTTGTATAGCACTGGGAAGCTGCCTAAGCTTCATCTTTAGAGGATGCCATCTGTGTAGCACCAATATGCTAAAGAATTCTGCACTCAGGTCCTGGTTTGGCTCTGTCGAATCAGCAGCTGGTAATCAGGATCCATGCCAGGGGCCAACTCAGTGTGTAGGATTTGACTGATATGCACTGTCTCACTAGCTTCAACACTGAGGGTTGTGTTAATCCACTGTGTAGGTGCCCTACAGCTCATGGCCATTATCGGTAAGTCTGGCTGTGAGCTGGCAGATGTCCATTCCTGTACTGAATGCCACAGTAACCTCTGTATAGAGCCCTTGTGGTAGTCCCATAGAATGCTCAAAAGATTATCTCTTTGCATCATTCTTCCTATAAACCAGTGGTCCCCAAACTTTTCAGGGTCACGCCCCCTCTTATCCCTGTCAGCGTCCCTCCCTCCGGGGCCAGGTGTGGGGCCGCGGCTCCAGGGATGTGGGGGGTGGGGGAGAAGGACACGAACAGGAGTAAGAGGTCCAAGGCTAGGAGCAGGTGTGGGAACCGCAGCCAGGGCCAGGAGTAGAGCTGGGTGAAACTCACTCCCTGGCCCCCTGTAGAGGCTGGCCCGGGTCCCAGCCACGTACTCCCTCCCAAATGTTCCTCTGCATTCCCTCTAGGGGGCGTGCTCTGCAGTTTGGGGACCTCTTCTCTAAAACAATGGACATTGACGCCCCTGGTTTTTCAGTGCTGGTGTTTTAAGCTGCACCTAGAGCTTCCTCAGTGTCAATGACTTCGGTGCTCTGTTTCAAGTGCTTTGGTCTGGTCATGAATATAGCAGGAAGGGTAGCAACCTTTATGTATGCCAGCCTATTCAGTAGCATAAAATCCCTCCTTGGAAGCTGTACTGGATTGCCTTACCTGTAAAGGGTTAAGCAGTTCAAATAACCTAGTTGGCACCTAACCAGAAGGACCAATGAGGAAAGAAGATGCTTTCAAATCTGGGGGGAATGATTTGTTTTGTTGTTCTGTGGGTTGTTCCCTCTCCGGACGGAGGGAGAAGTCAAGGGCAAGTCATGCCTGACCAACTGAATTGCCTTCTATGATGAGATAACTGGCTCTGTGGATATGGAGAAAGTGGTGGATGTGATATATATTTTCAGTAACCATCATCATATCTGACGTCTGTCTGGACGGAGACCTGAGGCTGGGCACTTCAAGGGAACTGCATTGTTTGGACTTCTGAGTACCCAGGGAGGTGATACAGAGGCTGTTTAGGGCTGGTTTGGTAAATCAAGCCCTTGGTGAATCCATGTTGACTGTTCCTGATCACCTTCCTCTCCTCCAAGTGCTTCAAAATGGATTCCTTGAGGACCTACTCCATCATTTTGTCAGGGACTGAAGTGAGGCTGTAGTTCCCTGGCTTCTCTTTCTTCCCTTTTTTAAAATATGGGCACTATATTTGCCTTTTCCAATCATCCGGGACCTCCCCCGATCGCCACGAATTTTCAAAAATAATGGCCAATGGCTCTGCAATCACATCGGCCAACTCCCTCAGCACCCTCGGGTGTATTAGATCTGGACCCATGGACTTGTGCATGTCCAGCTTTTCTAAATAGTCCTTAACCTGTTCTTTCACCACTGAGGGCTGCTCACCTCCTCCCCATACTGTGTTGCCCAGTGCAGCAGTCTGTGACCTGACCTTGTCTGTGAAGACCAAGGCAAAAAAAGCATTGAGTACTTCAGCATCACGTGTCACTAGGTTGCCTCCCCCATTCAGTAAGGGGCCCACACATTACCTGACCACGTTCTTGGTGCTAACATACCTGTAGAAACCCTTCTTGTTACCCTTCACATCCCTTGCTAGCTGCAACTCCAATTGTGCCTTGGCCTTCCTGATTACACCCCTGCATGCTCTAGCAATATTTTTATACTCCTCCCTAGTCATCTGTCCAAATTTCCACTTCTTATAAGATTCCTTTTTGAGTTTAAGCTCACTGAAGATTTCACTGTTAAGACAAGCTGGTGGTTTGTCATAGTTGCTATTCTTTCTGCACATCGGAATGGTTTGTTCCTGTGCCCTCAATAAGGCTTCTTTAAAATACAGTCAGCTCTCCTGGACTCCTTTCCCCCTCATAGTAGCCTCCCTGGAGATCCTGCCCAGCAGCTCCCAAAGTGAGTCTAAGGGAGATAATGTGGCTTTTCTTGTTATGATCTGGTATAAAAGTTTTTGGGGTTCCCCTTATAACTTTGTTTATTACATTAGAAATGCAAATTTGGCCTACCCTGGGGAATGTTATGGGCAGTGATGTAATACTGAATTATTATGGAAGTGAAATCTGACCAAGGTGGGAAATGGATTTTCCTTCAGTTTTTTTCTATAATAGTTACTTAACTCAACCCCCCTACAAATATTTGGGATAAAAAAAAAAGACTGTTAAAGAGTCAGTGTCCCCACAGAGCTCTGTTTACTTCTTTTTGAGAGGTTCTTCAGGTCCTCCAGCAAACCCAGGGAAGATCAGATTAGATGTTCCTGATATTTCTAAGCTTAAAGTATAAGTAGAAAAAATTATTTTAAGACCCAGCCATGCTGTTTTTTAACATGCCAGACTGAAAGGTGTGCACATACTTGCTAGTAACTTTGGGGTTACTAATTTAAATACAATAACTCCTCACTTAACGTTGTCCCGGTTAACATTTCATTGTTACATTGCTGATCAGAGGACATGTTTGTTTAAAGTTGCGCAGTTCTCCCTTATAACGTTGTTTGGCAGCTGCCTGCTTTGTTCACTGGTTGCAGAAAGAGCAGCCCATTGGAGCTAGCTGGTGGGGGCTTGGAACCAGGAACCTTGGAACCAGGGTGGACAGGCAGGCCCCTCCCCCCCATCAGCTCCTCTAAGTTCCCTTTGCGGCAGCCACCCAGCAGGCTATCAATTGCTGGGCAGTTCAGCTGTCCCTCCCCCCACTGCCGTGTGCTGCTCCTGCCCTCTGCCTTGGAGCTAATCCCAGGAGCCTCCTGCTTGCCGTGTGTGTCGGGTGGGGGAAGAGGGGTGCTAATGTCAGGGTGTCCCGTCCCCCTCTCCTGTACCCCACCTCCACAGAGGACAGAGGGAGCTCGCTGGCAGCTGCTGCTGTCTCAACTTGCTGATCTGCTTTAAAAGGCAGTGTACTTAGAGTGGGGTCAGTGTCCTTAAAGGGGTAATGCGTCTGTCTGTCTGTCTGTCTCTCTCTCTCTCTCTTCCCACCGCCCCCCACCCCACACACACGGGGTGGGTGGGTGTGTCTGTCTCTCTCTCTCTCTCTCTGCAATGCTGTCTCTCCTCCCTCCATTCCTGCTGCCTTGGAGAGTTTGAGGCTACTTTAACAACAATGTGTTAATCCTTGAGGGCTCAGCCGAGTCCTAGTTCATCCTTTAGCAGTAAGGCATTCCCTGGGAAATATCCCACCGTCTGATTCCACCACCTCAACCAAGCTTCACAATCATCATTGCTGTGTATAGTATTAAATGGTTTGTTTAAAGCTTATAGTGCATGCGTGTGTGTGTGTGTATCTAGCTATCTATCTAGTGTGTGTATAGATAGTGTCTTTTATCCAGTGAAAAAAATGTCCCTGGAACCTAACTCTTCCCCCCTCCTTACATTAAATCTTATGGGGAAATTGGATTCGCTTAACATTGTTTCACTTGAAGTAGCATTTTTCAGGAACATAATTACAACATTAAGTGAGGGGTTAGGGTTAATTAATTAATTATTAATTTAAACTTTAAATTCTTGGTGAGAGAATATATGCCTCTACCTCTAAACTCAGTTATGTCATAGATTTGAAGGCTAAAGGGTCCAATACGATTATTTTATCTGACCTCCTGGGTAACACAGACCAAAGAATTTTATCCAGTAATTCCTGCATCAAATCCATACTTTACAGTTGAACTACAGCGTATCTCTTAGAAAGAGATCCAATCTTCATTTAAAATCCACTATGACCTTAGTTGGTTGTACCATTTGCTAATTACTCTTGGTGTTAAAGAGTTGTACTTGACTTATAGCTTGAAATTCTCCCTCCAGACAGTGGATCATGTTGTGCCTTTGGCTGCTATATTTGAATCCTCTACCATCAGAAGTCTACCATGGAATTACTAAGAGACCAAGGTCAAATCCTCTCTTAAGCTTTTCTTGAATAAGCTGAATAGGCTGTTTCCTAAATCTTTCAATGCAAGACAGGCTTTCTAGATCTCTAATCATTGTTGTAGCTCTCTTCTGATCTCTTTCCAGTTTTTCCATACCCTTTTTTAAAGTGTAGAGTCCAGAACTGGACACAGTATCCTAGTAATTTACCTTACGCTGTCCTAACCATTTATGTAAGGGAAAGGGGCTGCTCCAAGGAGACAAAGCTGACAGGTTCAACACCTTTCACAAACACAAAATGGGGTCATCAGGCTGATGAATGGCCATAGAATCATAGAACTGTAGGATTGGAAGGATCTCGAGAGGAGATCTAGTCCCGTCCCATGCACTCAAGGCAGGACTAAGTATTATCTAGATCATCCCTGACAAGTGTTGGGGTCTAACCTGCTCTTAAAAATCTCCAATAATGGAGATTCCATAACCTCCCTAGGCAATTTGTTCCAGTGCTTAACTACCCTCACAGGAAGCTGGTTTTTTTTGTTTTCGTTTTTTTTTTTCTAATATCCAATCTAAACACCTTTGCTGAAATTTAAGCCCACTCTTTCTTGTCCTATCCTCACAGGTTAAAGAGAACAATTTTTCTCCCTCCTCCTTGTAACAACCTTCTATATACTTTAAAACTGTTGTTGTTGTCGTTGTCCCCCATCTGTCGTCTTTTCTCCAGACTGAACAAACCCAGTTTTTTCAGTCTTCCCACATAGGTCATGTTTTCTAGATCTTTAATCATTTTTGTTGCTCTTCTCTGGACTCTTTCCAATTCATCCACATCTTTCCCAAAATGTGACACCCAGAACTGGACACAATATTCCAACTGAGGCCTAATGAGTATGGAGTAAAGCGGAAGAATTATTTCTCGTGTCTTGCTTACATCACTCCTACTAATACATCCCAGAATGATGTTTGCTTTTTTTGGAACAATGGTGCACTGTTGACTCCTATTTAGCATGTGATCCACTGTGACCCCGCTGATCCATTTCCACAGTACTCCTTCTTAGGCAGTCATTTCCCATTTTGTGAGTGTGCAACTGATTGTTCCTTCCTAAGTGGAGTACTTTGCATTAGTCTTTATTGAATTTCATTCTGTTTGCTTCAGACCTTTTCTTCAGTTTGTCCAGATCATTTTGAATTTTAATCCTATCCTACAAAGCACTTGCAACCCCTCCCAGCTTGGTATCGTCCACAAATTTAATAAGTGAACTCTTAATGCACAATACCAGAAGAAGAGCTCTTTGTAACTCAAAAGCTTTTCTCTTTGACCAACAGAAGTTGGTCCAACAAAAGAGATTACCTCACCCACCTTATCTCTCTAATATGAACTGATGGTCTTTGTTTGTATATCTGCTGTTAAACACAAGACCCAGGGAGATCTAGGCTTAAAGATCAAAGTACCAGTAGAGCTGGTCTGGGAGGAAGAGAGCAGAATGTCTCCCCAGGAAATATATCCTCAGCCAGCAAAAGTCATTATAAATGTTAAAATGTTCTCACGTAACCATCACTGGGGAGCAGATTAATATATAGTATTTTTAGTGTGTTTTTTTCTTTTCTTTTCTTTTCTTTTCTTTTCTTTTCTTTTCTTTTCTTTTCTTTTTAAATCAGGCAGGAGACCAAAAGCAGGATTCTGGGTTTTCAGAAGAGACTGTGCAAGGAAACACATTTTTTTTTTCCCTTTCCTGTAACATAAATAATGTTAACTTGTTTCACGCATGCTATGTTTTCTGTTCCAGTTTTAATTTTCAATGTATAGTACTTTGCTGTGTTCAGGCAGATAACCATAACACTTTACATGTTATACAATGAGGGCAAAGTTAATGTTACTGAGAGAACCATAACTTTCATTTCTGCACTTCTGAATGTTTGAAATTGTGACCCTACTATTATTACTTGAATATGACTTTTTGTGTACAAATTATTAAAATGCTGTATATTTCAGAATGTGCTAGGCACTGCACTATGCAGACAGTCTTTCACATTCCCTAACTCAAAGAAGTTTACAATCTAAAAACAAAATGGAGATGCAGGGTGAGAGGGAAGGAATACAACGTTTAAAAGATCAGCAAGGACTTGATTACAGTGTATAAGTACCTATAGTACTAAGTACTGAGAGAAAATACTGGATATTAAAGGCCCCTTTAAACTAGTGGAGAAAGGCACAATAAGAAACAATGATTGAAAGTTAAAATTAGAAAAATTCAAATTAGAAATAAGGCACAGATATGTATTGGTGAGCGTGACTAGCTGTTGGAACAAACTACCAAGGGAAGTGGTGGATTCTCCATATCGTGGTGTCATCAAATAGACACTGAATGCCTTTCTGGAAGATATGCTGTAGTTCAACAAGTTACTGGGCTGAATACAAGGGTAACTGGGTGAAATTGTGTGGCCTGTGTTCTATGAAAGGTCAGATTAGAGGCTCTAATGCTACCTTCTGGCCTTTAATCTCTGAAAAATAAAATCAAAGTGGTGATGGTGGGGCAAGGCACATCTAGTTGTACGTTTCTTTTTCATAGGGTAATTTATATCTAGTAGGTTTCAGAGTAGCAGCCGTGTTAGTCTGTATTCGCAAAAAGAAAAGGAGTACTTGTGGCACCTTAGAGACTAACAAATTTATTAGAGCATAAGCTTTCGATGAAGTGAGCTGTAGCTCACGAAAGCTTATGCTCTAATAAATTTGTTAGTCTCTAAGGTGCCACAAGTACTCCTTTTCTTTATATCTAGTAGGTCTATGATAACTTGTTTATTTTAGGCAATACACAGCAGATGATGTTCCCCACTCAGGGGAGTTGTTCATTGGCCCCACTGGCCAGAATGAGTGGCACAAAGTGACCATAGTGGATTTGAGAATCCTGTTTTAAGAACCTAATCCAGTGCAGTAGTATTGACACATGAACCTATATCATTAGTTGCCACCTACTCAGTTCTCAGACTCATTCATGATGGTCAGTCTCTGTTTGTACTCTTTGAGGTATCAAAGAACATTTTAATTCCTGTCTGAAGTAGGCACTTTCTCTGGTAACAGTTGACTAAATTAATTCTTTTCTAGGGGAGCATAAGTTAACTCTAATCCTTCACAATAATGCACTTTGGTCTTGAACACTTTTGAAAAGCTCAACACTTAATATCCCATGGAAGGTTATGGAAAGTAGTCAATTCATTTAACAAACTTACACTTAAGTTTATTTTCCTGAAGAAGACGACCCACACAATTATCCAGTTCATCCCATACCTCATACCAAAGTTCTCATGTCACTTGACATATTCACCAGCCCTTGGTCCCTTGCCAACAGTATTTTGAAAATTATGGACTTATTTCTGCAATATGTTACATTTTCAACTGAGGAACTTTGTGTGCTTGGTGCCTAACAGTTCCCCAGGGAGAGAAGATAGTGAATCTTGTATCTGTATTAATAGATGTATTCTGTGGTGCTAATCTCTTCTCTCCTTTTGTGACAGGTGTCTGCCTTGGCGATTGCCAGTGGAAATGGCTTATTACTTAAAGGAGGGAAAGAGGCAGCACATAGCAATCAAATCCTTCACCATCTAACACAAGAAGCACTTTCCATCCATGGGGTCAAGGATGCAGTGCAGCTGGTGAGTGCCTCGAAATGAATCTAGGATTTGTCGCACTACACATACAGTACTTTCATGAATGTAGGATGTGTGCGCACTACACATACAGTACTTTCTGGATAATACCATGCTCAAAGTCCTTCAAAGTCTATAATAGTGTCTTGGCTTGGTTACTCCAGGTGAACACCAGAGAGGAAGTAGAAGATCTTTGCCGTTTGGATAAACTGATAGACCTAATCATTCCACGTGGCTCTTCTCAGCTGGTTAGGGATATCCAGAAAGCTGCTAAAGGAATCCCGGTTATGGGGCACAGTGAAGGGATCTGCCATGTATACGTGGATACAGAGGCCAGTGTAGAGAAGGTCACCAGAATAGGTAAGATGGGAGATGCCTTTTCATTCTGATGAGTTGGACTGAGTTTGAAATGGAATGCATGATATGGTCAACAAAGCTGTATCTGCTCATGTGCTTTTCAATACCTTTCTAATGTGAAGTGGTATGTAACCAATTATCCATTCTTCAACCCCCAGTCAGAGATTCAAAGTGTGAATATCCTGCTGCCTGTAATGCTCTGGAAACGCTATTAATTCACCGAGACTTGCTGCGAACACCTTTGTTTGACCAGATCATCGATATGTTGAGAGTGGAACAGGTTAGTCAAGCACAGCTCACTTAGTAAAGAGAATCACTTTTGGTTAGTAATTTAGCTTGGCAGACAAAGGGACTGGCTGAAAGCAGTGATGTGCAGCTCATCTCTGCAGTGGCTTATAATCAAATGATGGTATTGCAAATGTCATCCCATCTTGAGATTTGAGCATCGGGGTACCCAAGGTGCTGCATAGAGGTGACCCTGTGTTGCGAATTATACCTGATCGGTCACGCACGGTTCAAGTTTTTAGGCTGAGGCACCAAAAACCAGGTCCAGATCTGCAGAGTTTCCAGTCTGTGTTTAATGTATTACGCTCGAGCGTGGTGCCCCCCCGCTAGTCAGGAGGGGACTCCGTATACAGTTTATGCAAAGCTTATATACCATGTGACATCGCGTGCTGCCCTCGTGCATCGGCACCCTTAACCAATGAATTCCATCCTCACCCCATCCTCAGCCACTCTCTGGTGAGTGCTTTCTCGTGTTCTGAGAATGTCAACAGCTTTATCATTAAAACAGAACATGCAGTTACACAACGTGCCTCGCATACCACAAAGACAGGAAGGACAACAGTTTCAAGGCCCGAAACGACTCCCCAAATGTGCTGCGGTCTGTGCTGCACAGACAGTGGCTGGCGCCAAAAGGTGCCAGCTCTGCACATATTAGCTTTTCCCTCAACACCCTGGAAGTAGTTCCTTCAGAACTCATGCTGCTGCTGAGTCTTAGGTGGTCCTTTGTGAATAACATGAATCCTGTTCCTTCCCTTGGGCTACATATGTTCTCTTCTCTTCACCTCCTGGAATTAGGAGCAAGGGACCCTATTGGTCCTGACCATCTCCATATGCTGCTACTAGCCCAGCAGGCTTGCACCCATTCTTTTGGTGTCTGTTCCTCTTCTTTGTCTGATCCTTACCCATTTCTCCTGTTTTCTCTTACCACTCTCCTATTCCTTCTTCTTACACCTGCTCCCTATTTGTTTAACCCCCACCCCTATATGCCAATATGTCTTTGCTCCTGCCCATCCTGCTCCCCTATTGTCTCAGCAAAAGCAACAGAGCAAAGCTAATAAATGATTTCCTGAATTTCAAACTGGTATTGCAGTTCCAGCAGGCATTACTAGAAGAGTCTGTGGACAGGGGCATTTTTAAAATACTGTGGGTTGCAGAGAAATGTAGGATTGTACACCCAAGTTAGACCTTGCGTGTTGGTGAACATTACATGGTATGACATGTTATGCTAATAGAATGTGCAGGCTGTGATTTATTAATGCAAGAAATAAATGGTTAAAGAGAAGGTGAGCCATGTGTCCTGATAACAAATTCCAAAGTACGTATTAAGAAAACAATAAAAAGAAAGCTGGTCTAAACCTTAACTATGCCAGTCCTGGTGGTCCACAATAATGTGTCTGGGGTAGTTTGTCAGTGACCAATATTGGCAATTCATATACTTAATAGAATTTTTTTTAAGACAAGAAGGGACAATTCTGATTTAGGGCATGTCAACACTACAAACTTTTGTCTAATCAAGTTATAATGTCATATAGCTGCTGCAGTTAATACGTCACTTGTCCTTGTGCATATTTGGCTCCTTGTGTCAGTAGTGCACATACTCATCAGGACCGCTTGTATTGATGCAGAGTATGGTGAACCATAGGTAGGCATCCCACTGCAACTTGCCATCCTTCAGCATGCTCTCTCTTGGGAAGTTTTGGTTAATGCATGAGGGGCTGAAACAAGTTGTGTAGGTGTGAGTCAACTTCCCAGTTTACAACTAAAAAGAAAAGGAGTACTTGTGGCACCTTAGAGACTAACAAATTTATTAGAGCATAAGCTTTCGTGAGCTACAGCTCACTTCATCGGATGCATTTGGTGGAAAAAACAGAGGAGAGATTTATATACACACACACACAGAGAACATGAAACAATGGGTTTATCATACACACTGTAAGGAGAGTGATCACTTAAGATAAGCCATCACCAACAGCAGGGGGGGGAAGGAGGAAAACCTTTCATGGTGACAAGCAGGTAGGCTAATTCCAGCAGTTAACAAGAATATCAGAGGAACTGTGGGGGGTGGGGTGGGAGGGAGAAATACCATGGGGAAATAGTTTTACTTTGTGTAATGACTCATCCATTCCCAGTCTCTATTCAAGCCTAAGTTAATTGTATCCAGTTTGCAAATTAATTCCAATTCAGCAGTCTCTTGTTGGAGTCTGTTTTTGAAGCTTTTTTGTTGAAGTATAGCCACTCTTAGGTCTGTGATCGAGTGACCAGAGAGATTGAAGTGTTCTCCAACTGGTTTTTGAATGTTATAATTCTTGACGTCTGATTTGTGTCCATTCATTCTTTTACGTAGAGACTGTCCAGTTTGGCCAATGTACATGGCAGAGGGGCATTGCTGGCACATGATGGCATATATCACATTGGTAGATGCGCAGGTGAACGAGCCTCTGATAGTGTGGCTGATGTGATTAGGCCCTATGATGGTATCCCCTGAATAGATATGTGGACAGAGTTGGCAACGGGCTTTGTTGCAAGGATAGGTTCCTGGGTTAGTGGTTCTGGTGTGTGGTTGCTGGTGAGTATTTGCTTCAGATTGGGGGGCTGTCTGTAAGCAAGGACTGGTCTGTCTCCCAAGATCTGAGAGAGCGATGGCTCGTCCTTCAGGATAGGTTGTAGATCCTTGATGATGCGTTGGAGAGGTTTTAGTTGGGGGCTGAAGGTGATGGCTAGTGGCGTTCTGTTGTTTTCTTTGTTGGGCCTGTCCTGTAGTAGGTGACTTCTGGGTACTCTTCTGGCTCTGTCAATCTGTTTCTTCACTTCAGCAGGTGGGTATTGTAGTTGTAGGAATGCATGATAGAGATCTTGTAGGTGTTTGTCTCTGTCTGAGGGGTTGGAGCAAATGCGGTTATATCGTAGCGCTTGGCTGTAGACAATGGATCGAGTGGTATGATCTGGATGAAAGCTAGAGGCATGTAGGTAGGAATAGCGGTCAGTAGGTTTCCGATATAGGGTGGTGTTTATGTGACCATCGCTTATTAGCACCGTAGTGTCCAGGAAGTGGCTCTCTTGTGTGGACTGGTCCAGGCTGAGGTTGATGGTGGGATGGAAATTGTTGAAATCATGGTGGAATTCCTCAAGGGCTTCTTTTCCATGGGTCCAGATGATGAAGATGTCATCAATGTAGCGCAAGTAGAGTAGGGGCATTAGGAGACGAGAGCTGAGGAAGCGTTGTTCTAAGTCAGCCATAAAAATGTTGGCATACTGTGGGGCCATGCGGGTACCCATCGCAGTGCCGCTGATTTGAAGGTATACATTGTCACCAAATGTGAAATAGTTATGGGTCAGGACAAAGTCACAAAGTTCTGCCACCAGGTTAGCCGTGACAGTATCAGGGATACTGTTCCTGACGGCTTGTAGTCCATCTTTGTGTGGAATGTTGGTGTAGAGGGCTTCTACATCCATAGTGGCTAGGATGGTGTTTTTAGGAAGATCACCAATGGACTGTAGTTTCCTCAGGAAATCGGTGGTGTCTCGAAGATAGCTGGGAGTGCTGGTAACGAAGGGCCTGAGGAGGGAGTCTACATAGCCAGACAATCCTGCTGTCAGGGTGCCAATGCCTGAGATGATGGGGCGTCCAGGATTTCCAGGTTTATGGATCTTGGGTAGCAGATAGAATACCTCAGGGGCTCCAGGGGTGTGTCTGTGCGGATTTGTTCTTGTGCTTTTTCAGGGAGTTTCTTGAGCAAATGCTGTAGTTTCTTTTGGTAACTCTCAGTGGGATCAGAGGGTAATGGCTTGTAGAAAGTGGTGTTGGAGAGCTGCCTAGTAGCCTCTTGTTCATACTCCGACCTATTCATGATGACGACAGCACCTCCTTTGTCAGCCTTTTTGATTATGATGTCAGAGTTGTTTCTGAGGCTGTGGATGGCACTGTGTTCTGCATGGCTGAGGTTATGGGGTAAGCGATGCTGTTTTTCCACAATTTCAGCTCGTGCACATCGGCGGAAGCAGTCTATGTAGAAATCCAGGCTGCTGTTTCGACCTTCAGGAGGAGTCCACCAGAACTGTTTCCATCCCATACTGTTATCTGTATCCCATAATTTTTGCACCTTATTTTTTCAAAACTTCACAAACTCTCACGGTCCTTCTTGCTGACTGCCATCTCTGACAGAAGCATAGAGCCTGCACAGCTCTGCACTATTATCATGAATGTTGCAAGCACAGGGTGCACAATGCTGAAGTGTTTGCAGATCTGCAAGAACCACCGAATGAAAAGAAAACATGATTCTTTGGAGGTTAGATTGCAGTGGGACGTGGCGAGAACCAATTGAAGCTTGTTTGTAGCATTTACAGAGCAGCTGCAATTGGTGGAGCACCACTTTTGGACCTGTGAAACAAGAACTGACTGCAAAAAGAAAAGGAGTATGTGTGGCACCTTAGAGACTAACAAATTTATTTGAGCATAAGCTTTCATGAGCTACAGCTCACTTCATCGGATGCATTCAGTGGAAAATACAGTGGGGAGATTTATATACACAGAGAACATGAAACAGTGGGTGTTACCATACACACTGTAAGGAGAGTGATCACTTAAGATGAGCTATTACCAGTGGGGGGAGGGGAGGAGAAAACCTTCTGTAGTGATAATCAAGGTGGGCCATTTCCAGCAGTTGACAAGAACATCTGAGGAACAGTGGGGGGGTGGGAGGGAGGAAATAAACATGGGGAAATAGTTTTACTTTGTGTAATGACCCATCCACTCCAGTCTCTATTCAAGCCTAAGTTAATTGTATCCAGTTTGCAAATTAATTCCAATTCCGCAGTCTCTCGTTGGAGTCTGTTTTTGAAGTTTTTTTGTTGAAGAATTGCCACTCTTAGGTCTGTAATCGAGTGACCAGAGAGATTGAAGTGTTCTCCAACTGGTTTTTGAATGTTATAATTCTTGACGTCTGATTTGTGTCCATTCATTCTTTTACATAGAGACTGTCCAGTTTGACCAATGTACATGGCAGAGGGGCATTGCTGGCACATGATGGCATATATCACATCGGTAGATGCGCAGGTGAACGAGCCTCTGATAGTGTGGCTGATGTGATTAGGCCCTATGATGGTGTCCCCTGAATAGATATGTGGACAGAGTTGGCAACGGGCTTTGTTGCAAGCATAGGTTCCTGGGTTAGTGGTTCTGTTGTGTGGTGTGTGGTTGCTGGTGAGTATTTGCTTCAGATTGGGGGGCTGTCTGTAAGCAAGGACTGGCCTGTCTCCCAAGATCTGTGAGAGTGCTGGGATAGCATTTTAATGCTTGTTTGGGATGACGAGCAGTGGCTGCAGAACTCTTGGATGTGCGAGGCTACATTCCTGGATCTGTATAGGAAGCTGCCCCAGACCTCCAACTCAGGGACACCAAAATAAGAGTGCACTGATGTGACAGAAGTGCGGGCTGGCAGCCCCTTCCCTCAGCTCCCATTGGCCGGGAACAGTGAATCATGGCCACTGGGAACTGCAGGCAGCCATGCCTTCAGACGGTCAGTGTAAACAAACTGTCTTGCGACCCACCAGCGGATTACCCTGACGGGCCACCAGTTGCCCACCACTGCTGTAGTGTGCTCTACTTGGTCCTACTCTTTTGGCCTGGTAAGAATCGTGTGGTGATTGGTGTACATGTAGGGATATAACATTGTCAATGCACCTATTAATTGTGTTTGTGAATGATCCTGTGAGTTGTGTGACACTGTGCAGTAACAGGTGTGACAAAGTGGGTTTTTTCCCCTAGTCATGATATATATGAGCCTTAATGTTTTGCTTGAATACTCAATTTCCCTGTGTATTACACCAATGCCTATGTGGTGGGGATAAGGGGGGGTGACTTTTGCTGAGACCCTCGGGGGGTCCAGCTGCATGCACGTAGGCAATGGCCGATCCCCCTTTGTAACCTGAGAACCAGGAGAGAGATGCGACCAGGTGCACTTTGCCCAGGAAGCAAGACAAAGACCAGAGGAGGGGCAACGGGTGTATCGGAGGTCAGGCCACTGGAAGCAGGGCGGTCTTCTCTTTTCAGACTCAGTGGGGAGGGTCAGGACCCCAAGGCTCTGGGGTTCCCTCCCCCCAAAATGGACTTTATTGAATGGTCCTGCTTTCTGTGCTAACAAGCTCTGTTATATGCTATGTTCCTGTCAACTAATAAACCCTTCTGTTTTAGAATGCTGGCTGAGAGTCACTGCTGACTGCAAAGTTGGGGTGCAGGGCCCTTCTGGCTTCCCCAGGGGTCCCATCCAGGTGGACCCATTGCAGGAAGTACACAATGAGAACAGGGGTACTGAATGCTCAGAGATCAGACCCAGGAAAGCCATAGCCAAAAAGGCTTCATGCCCTGGCGATAGTGCAGCTTGGAGGGGAAGCACACTACACCAGCCATGCATCTGAAGAAGTGAGGCTTTTACCCACAAAAGCTTATGCTCAAATAAATCTGTTCGTCTCTAAGGTGCCACCGGACTCCTTGTTGTTTTAGTAATACATCAGCAGCCCCCCATTAGCTCCCACGCCCCCAGCACCTACCGCTCACCCGATCAGCCCTCCCCGCACCTCCCGATCTGTAGTTTCAAGGTGTGCAGGAGGCTCTGGGGTGGAGTGAGGGCATGGCAGGTTCAGGGGAAGGGGCGGGAAAGGGTGGAGTGGGTGCAGGGCCTGTGGCAGAGCCAAGTTGGTGCCTGTAGGTCCAGCACCGGAGCCAGTGCCAATACAAGGAGCCGCATATTAACTTCCGAAGAGCCGCGTGTGGCTCTGGAGCCACAGGTTGGCCACCCCTGCTTTAGAGGGCAATGAAAAGCAGATAGCAACCTCTCTTGGTTGTACCACTGCCTCTTGTAGCACAAGTAAATTAATGAAAAGACAAAAGATGTGTCCTGCTACTTTGAGGCTGCCATCCCTGTAATTAAAAATGTATCTACATACTTACCTGAAAAAAGAACAGGAGTACTTGTGGCACCTTAGAGACTAACAAATTTATTAGACTATAAGCTTTCGTGGGCTACAGTCTCTACGCAAAAGAATAAATGGACACAAATCTGACATCGGGAATCATAACAATCAAAAACCAGTAGGAGAACACTTCAACCTCTCTGGCCACTTAGTAAAATATTTAAGGTTGGCAATTTTGCAACAGAAAAGCTTCAAAAACAGACTCCAACGAGAAACTGCTGAGCTTGAATTAATATGCAAACTAGATACCATTAACTTGGCTTTGAATAGAGACTGGGAGTGGCTGGGTCATTACACATATTGAATCCATTTCCCTATGTTAAGTATCCTCACACCTTCTTGTCAACTGTCTAAATGGGCCATCTTATTATCACTACAAAAGTTTTTTTTCTCCTGCTTATAATAGCTCATCTTAATTAATTAGCCTCTTACAATTTGTATGGCAATTTCCATCGTGTGTGTGTGTGTGTGTGTGTGTGTACGTACGTATATATGTATATAATCTTACTATATGTTCCATTCTCTGCATCTGATGAAGTAGGCTGTAGCCCACAAAAGCTTATGCTCTAATAAATTTATTAGTTTCTAAGGTGTCACGAGTACTCCTGTTCTTTTTGCAGATACAGACTAACATGGCTGCTACTCTGAAACCTGTCATACTTACCTGAGTTTCCTTCCCCTTCACTGAGCTTGCCCATGCTCGACTGGCTGAACTGTGATAGAGTCAAAAATATGTCCTGGCTCGCTGCACAGCTGCATCCTTCAGTTGCTTGTCTTCCATACGCCTCTTTCTTTTTCAAGTCCTCCTCCTTCATGCTGCTTACTTCATTGGCCAATGACTGGGGCTCCTCAGAGGTATCTAGAGTGGTGTGGGTGTTGGAGTCTACCCTGAGTATAGCATGCAGCTCTTTGTAAAAGCAGCAGGTCTGCAGTTTGGCACCAGATTGATTGTTGGCCTCCCTGACCCTCTGGTGTGCCTGGCACAGTTCTTTGGCTTTCACACAGCACTGCTCCTGGGCCCCGTCATGCCCCTTTTCCTGCATTCCTGAGCAATCTGCTTGTAGATGTCAGCGTTTCCACAGCAGGTTCAAAGATGTGCCTGCACAGCTTCTTCTCCCCACAAGCCCAGGAGATCCAATATCTCCTGTCTGCTCCAAGCAGGAGCATGTAGCTGGCATAGTCAGCTGAGCAGCTCCACTCAACAATGTAGAGCTGCTACTTGTGCTCACCAAGCTGGGCAATGAGGAAAGGGGAGTCTCAACGGCCCTTGAGCAGTGTAGTTCACAATGGTGACCACAGCAGTTGGTGTAGGGCATTATGGGACAGCTGCTGGAGGACAGATAGGGTTAATATAAGTAATGCAGTGTCTACCTTCGCACTGCATTGACATAAGTATGCCAACCAAAGCTCTGCGATGCTCAAGGAGGTGGTGTTACTGTGTCAGTGTAATGGGGCGCTTACATCGGTGGGAGACAAATTAAAGTGTAGACTAAGTTGCACAACTAGGTCAACATAAGCTGCCTGGCATCTACATAACTTTTTAATGTAGACCAAGTCATAGAACTTCAACCAATAATTAACATATTAAGCCTGATAAATTGTGGTTGAACTAGACCATTCCCCTTGATTTTAAAGAATTTAAGTAATGAAGACTAGTAACCTGTTCAAATTTTTTATTAGACTTGTTTAATGTTATTTCCAGTTTGCATTTGTCTAGCTTCATCTTCCAGACTTTGGATTGTGTTATGCCTCTGTCTGGTAGACTAGTCCTCCGGTATCTTTTCTCTGTATAGCTAGTTAGAAGCTGTGCTTAAACTAATAGATCTTAAGAGAGAATGGACCATTAGGTCATCTAGTCTGACCTCCTTTATGACATAGGCTAGAGAACATCATTCACTTATTCCTGTGTTGAAGCCATTAACTTATGTTTGACTAAAGCATATATTTCAGAAAGACATTTGGTCCTGATTGAAATCTCCTTTTAATCTTCATTTTGGCAAACTAAATAGGTTGAGTGCCTTAAGTCTCTTGTTGTTCAGTGTCTTTTTCTAGACTTTGGGTCATTCTTGTAGCTCTTCACTGAACTTTCCAATTTTTCAACATCCCTTTTTGAAGTGTGGACACCAGAACTGGATACAGTACTCCAGTGGTGATTTCACCAGTGCTGTATTAGATGTAATGCTGCCTCCCTATTCCTGTTTGATATTTCTCTATTTATACATGAAAGGATTGTGTTAGCCCTTTTTAGCTACAGCATCATACTGAGAGCTGATGTTCGGTTGGCTAGCCACCATGACTCAGTCTATATCCTGTTACTAGTTCTCTGGGCCATCAAGTTCCCTGAAATTGCTCCTACAGGTAATGATGTAAACCTCCATTCAGGAGTCCAGATAAACTAAGAACTTTATGCTGCAGTTGGCTTATTGCTTCTAGTAAGAATCTGATTCAGAAGTGGCCATTCTGCTTGGAAGACACTTAAAAAAAGATCAATACTATCAGATCCTCTGTTCTTGCAGGTGAAGATTCATGCTGGTCCCAAGTTTGCCTCGTATTTGACTTTCAGCCCTTCAGAAGTCAAATCTCTCCGCACAGAATATGGGGATCTAGAGTGTTGCATTGAGGTGGTGGACAGTGTCCAGGAAGCGATTGATCATATCCACAAGTATGGAAGTTCACACACAGATGTTATCATCACAGAGAATGGTTAGTGACCTGAATGGTTCTATTCAATCAACAGTCTAACTTTCAGACACCTGGTGTGTGAAATGCACTTTTACCTGTCCTTCAGTAGTAGCTCTCCCTACAAGGGGTGGGGAACTTTGTCGTTTATTTCCTCCTCCTCCTAGTCCCTCATTCTCCTGTTTGCAGATCTTTGAGTTTGATATCTGTGCTGTGGAGAGACGTATGAGCATTGTCCTGGTCATGGTTGCTCAGTTAAGAGTCTCACATTGCATTACATCTGTTCATGTTTTCATAATGCACCCATTACTTGGTATGAGTGCCTTGTTCCATTTGTGTCTGTTCAGATTTTTCTCTTTCCCTCAGAGAAAACAGCAGAATTCTTTCTCCAGCATGTGGATAGTGCCTGTGTGTTCTGGAACGCCAGCACACGATTCTCCGATGGATATCGGT